>NC_091242.1:2786293-2953682 GCF_040958095.1 Procambarus clarkii | reverse complement strand
GTGGTGCCGGTATGGTTGTGTACATACACAATGGAGTTGACTGGGATGGGTCACGTAGCCTCAGACAGTTGACCGAGTGGAGACTTCTTTTGTGTTTCTATAGTCCTCATCCTTCTTGGTATCCTTCTCCATACCCTCCTCCCCATGCTCTCTCCATGCTCAGAGCTTCATGCAAGTCGACATTCAATCCATGACCGTCCAAGTGCTTGGGCACCATTTCTACCCCTCCACCCCTCCTTTCCCAAAACCATATCCTGGCCCCTTGCCAGTGCTATATAGTCGTAATGGGTTGGCGCTTTCTCTCCATTGTTCACTTCCCTTCCATGCCGATTGATTAATTGATGAAGTAATCCAGCCAAGAGGTGGCACGGGCTTGAATAGCCCATAACTTCCATGCCCTTTATATACCCTCCTGCACCTACCTACTGGCACAGCAAAAAAAGGTCTTGTGTACGATGTATGACGTTCTGGGGTGAACTTGTGACGTGACGTGACGTTAGTTTCACACTCCGATCACATTACATCATTTGTTTACACTTATTATTCATGTCTTGCATTTTGTTGTACATTTATGTGCTACTACACCATTTGTTGTGTTGTGATGTTCCTGCTACACTCGCCACCTCTCACCATATCCTCCTCACAGAGCACCAGAAGGCGACGCAGAAGCAGGAAGAGGCAGAGGATGGGGATGTAGAGGATCCCCATCTCGCCCCCACCACGAGCAGCGCCTCCTTCACTAGAAAAGTGGGCGACGACGACGAACCATCATGGTCGAGGGTTCTCCTACACTATGGAGATGACCTCAACTTTGCCCACTGCAGTATAAGGTCCTGCCGGCCTCAATGGCTGCAGGTGAGGCAGAGACAAGTGTCCATTGATGAGCGATGCAGAAGGTATAGTTGAGAGAGGACAAGGGTCCATGAGTGAATGACACGGAAGGTATGGTTGAGAGAGGACAAGGGTCCATGGATGAGTGACACGGAAGGTATGGTTGAGAGAGGACAAGGGTCCATGGATGAATGACACGGAACGTATGGTTGAGAGAGGACAAGGGTCCATGGATGAATGACACGGAACGTATGGTTGAGAGAGGACAAAGGTTTATGGATGAATGACACGGAAGGTATGGCTGAGAGGGGACAAGTGTCCAGTCTCCCTTCTGCTTCACTCACTCTTTGATTTACTTATTAATCGTCAGTGAGGAACAGCTTTCCGTTGATCTGTCTCTCCAGGTTATGTGTCAGGTGTTGGCGAGGCAGGTGTACCTGTCAGTGTGTTTCAGGTTGTGGCGAGGCGAGAAGTGTTCCTGCTGCTATACTGCCTGCTGGGGGTTACTTACGGCATGAGCCACACTTTCACCGTCTCCGTCATCTCTACTATCGAGAAGAGCTTCCACTTGTCTAGTAAGCAAACTGGTAAGTGCGTGAATTAGTGAGTAGGCACATGAAGAATGGAGCTCATTAACATGACTTGAATAATGACTGTTATTATCACTAAACATAGATGCCTCCTCTTCCATCTCCTCCTTTTCCACCCCCGTCCATCTCCCCGCTCTCCTCTGTCAGGTGTGATCCTCGCTGGAAGCTGGGCGGTACAAGCTGCAGTCTCTACTCTTCTGCTTCTGCATGGCCAGTCCGTCCACCGCGGCCGGTGGATGGTGATTGGTGTGGTGGCCGGCGTCGCCTCCTGCTTGTTGGCCGTCGTTCCGCAGGTCGTGTATGGCTCGGGAGAGGTGACAAGGGAAGCTTTTGGAGAGATAGGTAAACATTATTGCAATCTTCGCATCACTCAAGAATATCTGTCCTAAAGTTTGGAGAAGTTTCAACACAAGTTTTGGGTAAAATTTACGTCAGCACTATGCCATGTTTCAGAGAGAACGGAGACGTGTTTCTCAGAGGTGACTGATGAGAATGAAGAGTCTTGCAAGGTTTTCTATGAGGAGTTTTTCGTCGGCCCTGTCATCATGCTCTTCATCTCCCAGTTTTTCATCGGCATCGCCATCAGCATCTTCTATAGCATCGGCGCCTCCTACCTCGACGACATCAACAATCATTCACCTCAGTACTTTGGTATTTACCTGTTGATTGATTGATGATAGAAAAGATGTTGAAAAATAATCAGATATTTCAATACTGGACAAAAATTAAACTGAATGATATTAACTCCTAACTTGATTGATTACACATGAACTGTCCACAGGCATCACACTGCTGCTGAGAGTCGTGGGGCCGGTATGTGGATTCCTTCTAGGAGGGTCGTGTGTGAGGGTGTGGATAAGTCCTTCCCATGACGCACCCAACCTAGCCAGGAACGACCCCCGTTGGCTAGGCTCCTGGTGGATAGGTAATGACTCGTCTTTATGACTGTCCTGTCCTTTATCTGCTATTGTCAGGACAGCATCATTTAGTCTCATTTATTCTCCAGCTCATAGCCACCTTGTCGAACAAACCACCTCTCTGTGTGAGTCAGTATTTTATATCAGAACCGTCTGTTGAATTATATTTTGAACTCTGATATTTTGTCATGTTTCACTGTTAAGCACTTTTGTGAGGACAACTTTACTGTTGCAAAATCATTTGTTTGTCATTAAAGTTAGAACTTGTTAGTTCATTACATAAACAAAGTAACACAAAGACACTGGGTAATATATTCTTGATTATTTTTGGTTTGTTATTCCCACTCTCCAGGTTTCTTGTTCCTCGGCTGCTGTGTACTGGTGCTCGGGGGCCTCTTGCTCCTCTTCCTTCACAACCTGACACTAAAGAAGGGAATGGTGAGGGAGGGCAAGAGGAGAGAAGCGTCGAGGAGCCACTGGAAGGTCAGCAATTTCAATATCTTCACAACCATGAGGAAGGAAGCCACACTTTCCATTCATGGTAAGGCTCTGTGGTGCTAGTTGTGTGTGTGGAGGAGGGAGGGGGTGGCACGGAACTGTGGACCTTTTAGCTCTGAGCATCTTAAACATTTCAGAGTCGAACATTTTAGCCAAAGACATTCTGTCTGTGAACATTTTAACTTCGAACTTTTCAGTTTGAAGATCCTGGTAGAGAAAGCTTCAAAATAAACACTAAGCTCACTTACGTTAACCAAGCTTTAATGTCAGAGTTCAAATATCCAAAATTCACAATTGCCAATTGCCACAATTGCATGAGAAACAACATAATTTTCATGATAAAATATTGAGGCAATGTCATACATTTGGAAAAACAGCGTCTTTAATTTACCTCAATTCAGCAGCACTACTGCCCTCTCGTATGGGTCACTAGTTAGGCTGTAAGCTACGTGTGGTATATATAATATGCAACTAGTTGGATTTACAACGTTGCAAGAGTTTTTTTCAACTTATAAGAAGTCACACCACCTCTGCTTGCTTTGACAATTCTGAATGTCACATGGCTTTGCTGGTAACTGGTCCCTCCTAGCTTCATTGACAACTGCCTCCTTCTCCTACAGATCTACCGAAAACGCTGAAACGTCTCTTCACCAACAAGATCTGGGTGGGGAATCTCTTCAGCTCAGTGGCTTTCTTCCTGGCCTTCGCCTGCTACATCAACTTCAAATCCAAATACCTGGAGGCTGAGTTCCGCAAGAGCGCCAGCGAAGCCAACTTCTACACAGGTTCGTCGTCAGGTGCTTATTGCATCTCCATATTAACTTTTCGAATGGAATGGTAGACGTTCACTTGTTGTGCTGCTAGTTCAAGTAGGTGATTCTCGCCTCTACTCCTTATTTTTTTCTTTCAATTCCCCAATGATTCTATTGGATGACTTATCTTTGTCTTCTTAGTGGCTACGTGTAGATACAACTATAATATTGTCTTAATCTTATTTTCACTTAAGGTACCTGGGTTCTAAATGAACTTGTTTGTACTACTTAAGTTTCTATATTACTCTATATATGTAGAGAGACACTGACCATGACTTTAGCGATCCTATTCCCTCTATCCATTGCTGGTGCTTCCGCAGGGTTGGTTACTTTGGTGGGATCCCTCTTGGGCATTGCCGTCAGCACTGCCCTCGTGAGGTGGGCACCACAGGGACCAAGGTCCCTCGCCGCCTGCGACACTTTGCTCTCTGCCTTGGTCTTTGCCTCCTTCCTCGGCCTCATGTTCATTGGCTGCCCAAGACTCCAGGTTGTTGGGCCCAGGGAAAAGTAAGTTGGTGCAAGTAGAGAGGGATGTGAAACCTTCCTGGAATGGGAGTTGCTTGAAAAGAGAGAACAGAAGGGGCACCTGTGAAGGTCTGAGCTAAAGGAATCGGGTAATAAATTAATAGTGGATCCCATTCATGCTTTCTCGTATTTATAAAGGGAGAGGACGTGAGTGGCCTTTGTTGAACAGAGAATAGAGTGTGTAAGCTTCAGTAAGCTGAAGCATGGCTGTGTCCTAGTTACTAAAGCGTAATTGTGGAAGACTGTAGCTGAGATGTAGTTGTGCCCTGGTGACCTGGCTTCATGACACCGGTAAGTCACCCTACTAAAGTTATATTGATGGTACAGTATCTGAGCAAACTGACTAACTTCCAGTAACAAGGGATCAGTGTCCCCGTGCCTTGGCTTTCATGGAAGTAAAGACCTCCAAAGAGTAATTTTGTGATGCTAAAAGCTGCAATGATCCTACTACGTTGTTAGCAAGTAGACCTAAAATATTGGTTAAACTCTTTTAGTAAATGATTGTTTGCCCCTTAATCTGCTGATTTAGAATGTAAATGGAACTATTTGCTTGAATTGACTAGAATTTAACTTGGGTCACAATCTCTTTTGGCTTCAACGGGGATAGGAAGCCAGTGGCTTGTCAATTAAGGGTCTCCTGATTATTCCTTTGGATTTTGTCTAATTTATATAATGTGTGGCTGTTGATAGAAGGAAACAGTAGTGATGCGATACTAGGTAACTGTTTTGGTTATCATATAGGCTAGAGTTAATCCGGTGGTGTCACGCAGGTCGGCTGAAGGAACGTGTTCTGCGAAATGTGGATGCTCGGACAGGTTCTCTCCCCTGTGTTTGGTCCAGAACCATACCATCCTCTTCTACTCCGCTTGCTACGCCGGCTGTCTCACCGTTGATGACTCCACGGAGCCTGTTGTGAGTACTAGCATGTCCATAGTGTTACTTGAGCCTTAATTAAAGTTTTTATCTTGTGCGCTTTAAATGCAGTGCAATATTGTTTTAGTTTGCAGGCGAGGAGTCACAATAACGTGGCTGAAAAATGTTGACCAAACCACACACTAGAAAGTGAAGGGACGACGACGTTTCAGTCCGTCCTGGACCATTCTCAAGTCGATGGTGAGACTCATTCAAGTCACAATCGACTTGAGAATGGTCCAGGATGGACCGAAACGTCGTCGTCCCTTCACTTTCTAGTGTGTGGCTTGGTCAACTTGTTTTAGTTTATAGTTAAAGTTTGCGTTTTCTCTAACAGACGAATATATATTTTCTTTCATAATGTTTCCCGCAGGTGTACAGAAACTGTTCATGTATCAGCCATGTGACCAGCTCCTCGACTCAGCCGGGTCTTCCCGACACTGATGACTTGAAGGTAAGATTTTATTCCAAGAGTCTTTAAGTAATTAGAAATTAATGGTATTACAATGTTCAGTAGTATCACTTTGAGTACCTCATGCTCTACAGTCTACTGTTGGTAAACTTATCAACAGTAGACTGATCACTGTAAACTTGCAGTGATCATTGTGCTCAAGTGAGATTATTATTTACAGGCTTCGTGAGCTTACATTTAGTATATGCACAATCTACAGTAGATAAAGTTATGACCCTTGGATCAAAATTTGGGTAATATAATTTTTTTGTATGAAATAATACATGAATATAATTTAAACATTAGATATAATTTTCGTTAAGTTCTTGAATTTTTTTTCACATTGAGTTGCAAAATAACGTAGAGTGTCAGAGTTGTCTGCTGACAAAGTTTGCATTTGATGTGATCAAATGAGCAGGTAATGCAAACTTAGAGACACACTTGTAGCCACACCTAAGAAACCCAACAGTCGTAAGATCTAAGAGTCTGATCACTTGATTGCATGACCCATATATATAAAACACCGACACTATGAAAGTGCGAGTAGTGAGAGAGTTAGGCGCTCCACTCTGAGCCCCATTCCTGGTTCCCAAGGCCTGGTGTACGGCTGTGTGGTGGTGTTGGAAGCTGATTGTTGTCCTGTTGTCCTTACCGTAAACACCTGACTTGTGCATATAAACACATATATACAAACACCTGAAAGAATTCTGGAGCTTAAAATGACTTCCTCCCCATGTGGCGCCAGAACATTGTATTGAACACGACGGCGACCTCGGGTTACTGTCCGGAGCCCTGCGAGAACTTTGCTTACTACCTCGTCATGCAGGTCCTCACCAACGCCGTCTACACTACCGGCAGGCTCGCTGTTGGCATCGGTCACCTCAGGTATGGAGAGGCTGTGTCAGGGGTGAAGAAAGGGGGAAAATATTAAATATAGAAATAGGCTACGCATGAAAGAATGGGGCTTTGGTTTTGAGGGGTTACAGATGATGGGAAAAAGGAACAGTTGAAATAATGGGGCCACAGATGAAAGGGGCTTCGGTTGAACACGAGGGAAGGAAAACATAAAAACAGAAAACGATGGATTGTTACTGTGTTGTGTTCATTGCCCATTGTTTAATATTTTATTTTCTCTCGCGCGCTTCAGAGGGGTGTCAGAGAGGGACAAGGAGGTGTCGCTCGCCATTCTCGCGGTCTTAGTCACCGTTTTTGGCATCCTTCCGGCACCCATCATCATGGGGGCTGCCATTGGTAAGTGCCAGCTGTGTCAGTAACTGTAGTGACGTCATCTGTTGTCATCAGCGACGAGTGTGGTGATACATGTGGTGGCAGTCAGTGAGGTACATCATGGTAAGGGAAGGTAGGATTCAAGACTTATCGACTCTAAACCTCCACACATTTCGGATTAAATATTTTTGAACGTCTGGAGTTTAGACTTTGACACCATTTAAAGAAGCTTCGTCATCTTAAGTTATTATTGTCATTTTTTTGTGTACGGTCATGATTCTTCTTAAGGCACTTTTACAACACTTAGCTAATTAACCCCAAACTAATCAGGATAAATACTTTGGTTGACAGATGGAGAAGAACAGCAAGGTAAAAGCCTTGGCTTTCCTTTGTCTTTTTATAGAAATCTGGGTATTGTCCATGATATTTTTAAGTTTTGATATTCTACAGGAGCCTTTGTGGCGCAGTACTTGGCGGAGTTAAATCATAACAGGTTGGACCTGGGAAAGGTTGGGTGTTGGGCAAGGCGAAGCGCCTCGATGAGTTTAACAGATTTTCCTGTCAATGGAAACCATATTGTATCGTTCGTGGTTTATGCGTTTAGGCGACTCTTGAGCTTTGCTAGAAGTCTATTTCACGTCATACGGGTTGTAGAATCTTAAGACGGTCAATCGGTCAATGTGTTTGTTCCGACCCCTACATGGTGTGGGGTCGGTTCAAGTAAAAGTTTTGGGGTCCCTTGGTATGGAGATCTAAAGTAGAATACGGGTAAAGAGAGGGGTAGAGAGAACGAAGATACGAAGTACTGAACGAATACCCCCCGCCCCCCGTGTTACAATCTCATGAATATGTCTGAACGTTGATGACCTTACGTTATTTCATCATGACATGCTATTGTTGGGGACAGGAAGACTATTACGTTTATTGAGGCCCCCTGACCAAAGGTGAGGCATATCCGAGCGGTCACCCATCCAGTGCCTACCTTAGCCTGACTCCTTTCTGTTCATCCCACATACTCTAGGGATCCATTTCAGAAATGAACTAGCAATCATCCTAATTATATAACTATGCAACGAAGTTATAGAGTACTGTACATAGCTATACAATAAAGCCAAGATTTTGAGATTTTGTATTAATTACTTATAGGCTTGTGTAAACAAGATTTTGAATGTAACAAAAGTGTAATGATAGATCCGTGTAAACAATAACAAAAGTGTATTAATGGATTGTTGTGTCCCGGCTTGATGTAGATTGGTCGTGTTCAGTGTGGGGGACACAGTGTGGGGGGACGGGCCACTGCTGGCTCTACGACACCCACACCCTCAGGCTCCTCGTACACCTTATTCCTGCTGGTAGGTGGCTGTGTTTGCCTGTGTTCCTGCTGGTAGGTGGCTGTGTTTGTTTGTGTTCCTGTTGGTAGGTGGCTGTGTTTGCCTGTGTTCCTGCTGGTAGGTGGCTGTGTTTGTTTGTGTTCCTGTTGGTAGGTGGCTGTGTTTGTCTGTGTTCCTGCTGGTAGGTGGCTGTGTTTGCCTGTGTTCCTGCTGGTAGGTGGCTGTGTTTGCCTGTGTGTTCCTGCTGGTAGGTGGCTGTGTTTGTGTGTTCCTGTTGGTAGGTGGCTGTGTTTGCCTGTGTTCCTGCTGGTAGGTGGCTGTGTTTGCCTGTGTTCCTGTTGGTAGGTGGCTGTGTTTGTCTGTGTTCCTGCTGGTAGGTGGCTGTGTTTGTGTGTTCCTGTTGGTAGGTGGCTGTGTTTGCCTGTGTGTTCCTGCTGGTAGGTGGCTGTGTTTGTGTGTTCCTGTTGGTAGGTGGCTGTGTTTGCCTGTGTTCCTGTTGGTAGGTGGCTGTGTTTGCCTGTGTTCCTGCTGGTAGGTGGCTGTGTTTGCCTGTGTTCCTGCTGGTAGGTGGCTGTGTTTGCCTGTGTTCCTGCTGGTAGGTGGCTGTGTTTGCCTGTGTTCCTGCTGGTAGGTGGCTGTGTTTGTCTGTGTTCCTGTTGGTAGGTGGCTGTGTTTGTCTGTGTTCCTGCTGGTAGGTGGCTGTGTTTGTTTGTGTTCCTGTTGGTAGGTGGCTGTGTTTGTCTGTGTTCCTGCTGGTAGGTGGCTGTGTTTGTCTGTGTGTTCCTGCTGGTAGGTGGCTGTGTTTGCCTGTGTTCCTGCTGGTAGGTGGCTGTGTTTGTGTGTGTTCCTGCTGGTAGGTGGCTGTGTTTGTGTGTTCCTGTTGGTAGGTGGCTGTGTTTGCCTGTGTGTTCCTGCTGGTAGGTGGCTGTGTTTGTGTGTTCCTGTTGGTAGTTGGCTGTGTTTGCCTGTGTTCCTGCTGGTAGGTGGCTGTGTTTGCCTGTGTTACTGCTGGTTGGCAGTAATATATATATCTGTAAATGAGCTGTGTTTACATCTTCTCCCTGCTTCTCCACCTCAGTGTTCACCTTCATCTCACTGATCGGGGACCTGGTCGTGTTCTTCTGCAGTCATCAGCTGGACGACTACGACAAAAGAGAGAGACGACGACGTAGAGTTGGAGAAGCCCGAGTACACGTCCAAGGAGGTCGAGGAGTGCAAGTCTAATCTTAAACTGCAAATAAGAAGAAAGATTACGTCAGGATCCAAAAATCGGAGTTAGAGGTTCATCTTAGAAACATTAAACTTATGAAGAGAAGTAGTGTCACAGAAAAGACGTACATCTTTAATTTAGTTTTTAAAACAAACTTTTCACTGCTTAACAATATGAAATATTTATCGGTCAAAAATAGTCTATAAACTATTCAAAGATTTATCCAAATCAGCAACGATATAAATTAACAAGCCAATAAAAAGCAAGCCAAAATATTTTACAAATAAAAAAGCAGCAAATATAAGCAAAATAAATAGTAGAATGTAAACAAAAGCACCTAACAATATGCAGAAGACGGAAATTAGCGAGTGAACACTTGCGTTGTGTAGCGCGTTGTGGTGATGTACATGCACTCCAAGGGTGTTAACGTCTAGTTCAAGTGAATCGCAAATCAGTAGAGTACCATCAGTTGGTTGTGTGTGAGAGCGGGGGGTGGGGCTCCACAGCCCTCGCGGGGCAGAGGACGCAACTGGCCTGCCTGGGGCCAGATTCCCGAAGCAGTTACGCAAATACTTACGAACGTGTACATCTTTTCTCAATCTTTGACGCCTTTGGTAACATTTATTAAACAGTTTACAAGCATGAAAACTTCCAAATCGAGTGTTGTTATTGTTATAAATAGCCTCCTGGTGCTTCGGAGCTGATTAACTGTTTCATAATTGTAAACAAAACCGTCAAAGATTGAGAAAAGGTGGACAGGTTCGGAAGTGCTTGCGTAACTGCTTCATGAATCTGGCCCCTGGTCAGGAGGGGCACACCTGTGCGGTAAGAGATACCCAAATAGCTTCGTGTTTGAGTAATCGAGGTGGCAATTATGGATTGACTTCTTGCTCACTGATACCATTGGTGAAGATTAAAAGTCAGTAATTACTCAAGTTCGAATACAGCCATTATTGGAGGTCGAACGTCAATCAGTTGAAGTTGGAGGGTGTACAATATCTTTATTGTCCATCTTTATTGACAAGGTGTCAATCTTTATTGACATTTTTAGGAAGAATATTTTAGCAGGATTTTAGTATTATTATTAAAAGGATTTGTATTATTAGTAGTAATAAAATAGGGGTAATACTAGCAGTAATTGTCATAGTACTGGGTAGTATTTTAACAATTGCATCAAACAAAAGTTAAAAGACTGAATCACTAAAATAAAGTTTAAAGTTTAGGTCATTTAGCTAACAAAGAAGATTCGGGAAAATTGTAAATGAATAGTGTACTTCATGCCAGTCCTGGCTATGAAATATCTAGGCTCTATAGTCTATACCAACAAAAGTCGCTGCTTTTACAGGAATGATTGAATATAAAGGATTTATTAACGTACTAATTTTAAAAAATAGTTTATAAACAAATGTAAAATCAAGCGAGTCACCAGGCCCTATTAAAATACTCCATTCACCTGGGTTCTAGGAGACCCTGTTAACATATTTATTACAGGCTCTAAGAACACCAAAGTCATATGACAAGTCTGATAAATAAATTAGTAAACTCTTGGATTCATCTCTACAACACGGAGGGCCATTAATATAGTGCCATTTCTCAAAATGGAGGACGATATCTACCCCCCATAATTACCTTCCAAGTAGTTTAAAGTATATGGAAGTTACTTGAAAAATGCAAATCTCACTTTATTATGATCTTGAAAAATCAACTTCTTTAGTAAACGACACACACATTCATTTATTAAAAGCCACTGGATCATTACGCATTTACTTATTACAATGTGTTGTAATAAGTAAGTAAATGAATATTGGTAAAGATAATTAAGTTGTTTATCTAGCGAAGTATTCGACACTTCCACATGAAAGGTTAATTAGGAAGGTTGAAGTGAATGGCACTGGAAGCCAAGTATTAACTGCATTAATGAATGGTTATCAGATATAAGGCAGTCAAGAAGAGTAACAATTTGGTGACATGTTGCAGGGCTTGTCTTGTCGCCTTCACTGATTCAAAATGTGCATTAATTATATTGATGTTGGGAGTGCAGAGTTGGGGGGTCACTGGAGTGTTTCAAACGTAGGTGTGACATATATATGAATGAGTCTGTAGATACAAAGAAGAGTGTCCTCATAAGGGCTTAAGAGGCTTTCTGCAGTTTCCTTAATTATTATGCTCTTAAATAGTCGTATAATAAAATTTGGAAAATATGCACATTTAAGAATTTAAAATTATACTAATATAAGGAGCATTATAAAGTTAAAGGAAAGTTCGCAAGTTCTGCAGGAAAGTATTAAGCTTCAAAAAAAAAGCTAAAAAGTGGCAGAGTTGAATTTAGGCAATCGTATATTGCTATAGGCTTAAGGTAAAAGAATCTGATGCTTCATATGAGCTTAGTAGCGTTGGTGAAGCCTTTGGCGAGTGTTGTAAAGCCACGAGTGTTGGCAAAGATATGTAACGATGATAGCAATATATTGTGCCAAACATTTTCATCTCTTTGCGTATTTCTTAGGTTAGATTAAGACGTCTAAATGTATGAACATGAAATACGAACATGAAGAAAATTCATGTTCTTACTCTGATCCTTGTTCTTTGGACTATAACCTCTGTTTAAATGTACATGAATTTATAAGAATCATTCACAAACTATATACACTAAGATATCTCCGTGTATTTACATTGAGATTCTTTTTTACTTTCTTCCTGGACTAAATTAAGCTTGATAAATTAGGGTCAGTAAAGTATTGGGGGTTGGCCTTGATAACCTTCACACGGTTGATATGTCCTCCACCAGAATGATTACATAATAAGACTATCATTTTGTGTTTTAGACACAATAGGAATATTATTTGATATGTCGGTGTTTTATTGGAATTACGTTTCGCTTAGACATTGTCAGGTAACCTTGGACATGGTCAAATAGATGAGGGAATTATCTATACACAAGGAGAGTACTCAAGATTCCTCACTTGTCTTAGTCCCTCACCCGTGTTTCTTCCACCCTCACGGCTCTCTATTTCTGTCGTTGCTACTGTGTTAGATTCAGATTTACAGGGTACTTACGACTCTACTTACGAGATCTGTGCCTCTTCATCACATAGGCTTGGATTATGTTTACTCAATAGTTTACGAGGTTTAAAGTGCCTCTAGGAAGTACTCGACCCAAGATTATTATTGTTACGGATGGGCTCGTTGTGCTGTGGAGATAGTAAATTATTTGTCAAATGCCGGCTAAGTTGCCATAATCAGGTACAGCTTTCTTAAGTGGTCCACCTAAGTGCTTCGTGAATCCTGGATCTGAGGCATTTGGTGCGAACAAATAATGTAGCGTCAGCAAAACATGATACTATCATATCTATTCCACAAATTTTTCTACTCTTGTGTGTAACCTGAATGAAGTTGAGTCCTTGAAGAATGCTACGTTTCTAGAAAACGTGTTGAGGTTCTACGGTAAACTTGGTTGAATTAGCGAGGACCCTTAGCTTCATAAATAGGTGACCCATATATGCATTTGAACATCATTTTCTACTACCACGTTATTCTTATTTTATTTGGAGCTTACAAACAAATGAACATTATAAAATAAACTTGGTTGCTCTTGGGTCTATCTTGTTTCTTTAGAAGAGCTTGGAACCCACATTCATGAGGAAGCTCCAAGTTTATTTTTCTCCATATGCCTAATGTCTTTGATTCGATAAAGACAAAGTTGTACTGGTGGTTCCTTGTACTTATTTTCTTGAATGTTTCTTTGTAGAGAGCAGCTCCACCTGCCTGACTAGTAATGTAGGTAGGATGTAGATATGGGCGTGCATCTATAGTCCCTCGCAAGACGAGTAATGTGATCTCATCTGGGATAGCAGAATTACGGGACGCTAGAAAACGGGTCTCAGCTGGGAGCTGGTGATAAAGTCACTGACTTTTGTTGTTGTTGTTTTAAATTCAGCTGCTCGGAACAAAATGTTGCAAGTAGCACGGGCTATGGTGAGCCCGTAGTGAACTCACCTGGCATAGGAGCGAGGCTGTAACTGCTTCTTGTGTCTTGTGTGTCATCCTTTGTACTGTCAGGAGTTCAATCAATGCAACTCATATTCAGCAGCTTCTGTCCGACCCAAACACATTTGTATACATGATTTATCTTGGGCTTACAATGAGGCAGAAGGACTTCTGCCGCTGCTGTGCTGAGGGACTCCAAGTCAAGACGCGTGGCTGGTGCACATATGAGGACCACAAGTAAATTCTCACCAATATAAAGTAGTATGAATTACTGTTTTTCAAGCAACTACTCTAATTCTCCCACTGGAGTTCCTCAAGTGTTGTGAATGAACCGATGAATTAAACACAAAACTGCCAACTAATCTGAAATACCAACAGTAATTTATAAACAAATTATTTGTCTTACAACATACACAATATAAGTCTTGCGTTAGCCACTAGAACCACTCGCCTCCCAAAATACTACTTAGAAAAGTAACTACAGTTTACAAAGGTGAAGCTCCTGCTAGCGTTAACAACAACGAACCAATATCCAACCTACCCACACTATGGAAAATATTTGACCACTAATAAGCATTTTTACTTGTACCTAACCAAGTACAGTATACTAAGACAGTTTAGCTTCAGGCCCCAGCCAAGCATCAGTGACATTATGATAAATCTGCTCGACTTGATTCACTTGGCTCTTAATAGAAAGTATTACCCAGTTAAATTATCCTTTGGTCGTCACTTGGGCTTTGACTCTATTGGCCATATTAGCCTTCTTAAGCTACGCACTGCGTCAGCGAACACACCTGCTTGGTTACATCAGATCTTATCTGGCCGACTGACACCAATCTGTTATCGTGAACAATGCTGCGTCTCCAACGCCACCAATATATTCTGGCGTCCTCCAGGGCTGTGTACGAGAGTCTCTTACATACGGTGTCCAACTAATTGAACTAGTCAGTTCAGCGACGGCCTCGGTTCTTGTAGTTTTCTGTATTTCTGCAACTTGCAGTTGCAGAAATACAGTTTTCTTTACATTTGGCCTTTGTGCACTAAGCAATAATTGGGGACCTAAATGTAAAACGGTTGAAGGATCTTGTTCTGGGGAAAACAGGGAGCTGAATACCCTAACCGGATCCGGTCACCGGCCTTTAGTCAAAAATCCCAACATCAGTATAGATAACTGGACTCTCGTAAATGTAAATACATAAGAAAACACGAGTCATTACACTGAACTACTGTTGGTCAGTAGACGGGGCCTATGAGCTTTTCTTAAACTGTTGTAATTGCAACGTTGATTAACGATAACGTAAAAATGTGACCTATAAGTTGTGAGGACGGGTTGCACACATATATACAGCTACAGTATAAGGACACATTAAAATTCTCTGTAACTAGCTGACATTGTAACTATAAGGTGTGAAGGATAGTTGAAATTGTTTATGTAATAATCTAAGATGACTTCTGATAAAAACCTTTTGTGCCCTCTGTAATGCTTTTTGCGCTACCGCTCACAGGATGAGTATGGAGTGCACAATAAACTAGCCGCCTCCGGCGGCAACAATCAAAATAAGAGACACAAGTCCTAGAAACCTCGGGTAGAACATAAGAATGAAGGTAATTGCAGAAGGCCTATTGGCTCAAATGCTGTTGTTTTTATTTAAGATTCAGCTACTGGGAACAAAAAGTTCCAAGTAGCACGGGCTATAGTGAGCCCGTAGTGGACTTACCTGGCACAGGAGCGGGGCTGTAACTGCCCATACGCGGCAGCTCTTATATATAACCACCCAATCTCATTCATTTATATGTCTAACCTACGCTTGAAACAATCAAGGGATCCTACTAATGTTATGTTACGCGATAATGGTTCCCACAAATCAACATCCTTGTTACCAAACCACAAGTTACCCAGTACTGTAACACCGTATTGAACATGGTGCTATAACAATATACAACTTAAACAAATAAAATATTAAATCATTTTACTGAGTTAATATTACTGGTTCTTTCTGTTTATCGGTATTTCTGGTAATAATATATATATACATTGATTTAAATATACACGATATAAGAATACATGAAACATATATGTCTGTCCCATGTATGTATACATATGTTACAGAGGCGTGTTAGTAGCCCGCATAAGGAGGAGAGGGCCGGGATGTTGAGACTAATGCCATACTGGTGCCCCTCGCTGTCGACACAGCCCTGACGGAGCTGGGAGCTCAACATTATCTGACGTCACGCCGCAGTTCCAGGATCTGAGGGTGGTGTGCGCGCGCACCTGTAGCGCAGTAGTCGCCCCAGTTATATTACGACCAAAAGATCCCGGCTTCGATTCCCATACAGGGCGAGACGTTTGGGTATGTTTCCTTTTTTACCTTTTTCAGGTTATACCCGACGGTGATTGACTGCGCCATCCTCAGAGCAGCACGCCCTTGGTAGAGACACCACACATCTCGCTGTCCACACCACCTGTACTTCTCTGCTAGATTGTTGGGCCTGTATCTACTTATTGGCAGTAATTCGAGGATTCGTCTACCTCTGCTCTACTATCATAGCCTCTGAAGCCTAGACTCGCATCTACCTCTACTCTGGAAGACTGCAGACTCTAGGTGAGCCTCTATTAGATCTGTACACCTTGTGCTCTCACGGGAGGAGCCTCCATTAGCAGTGTGGCAGTCCACAACGGTATGTAACGGCATCAACAAAGAAGATATAATCCACGGGTTGAAACAAATAAATATAGACAAAACTTGTACCAGTTTGTTGAAACTGTTTTCAAAGGAAATAAATAAACTTGGTTTCGATAACATCTTTAGAAGAGTGAACCAAATTGTCAGTTAACGTGATTGAGGCAAATTAGCTGGTTAACTAGAGATACGTAAGTAAATATATAAAATAAAGAACGAAGTCAGTAGGACGATATGTCGCCGAAACTAGAGATAAGATTTACAGATACAGTTGGGTGTAAATTTGACCTGTCCTACATATGGGCCAGTAGGCCTACTGCAGTGTATTTCTTATATATTCCCTTATACGTATTTACAGGACTAGCATCAGCTCCTGGTCCCCGCCTCTAGGTTGCCTGTATGTGCGCACGAGCTCATGCGAACTTATTTTATATAATCCTACAAGGTCATATTTTCATGATAAATTCCACAATGGCAAAATTTCTCCTCGGCTTTCATCCCGATCAGGTCTTTCGATGGACGGTTTTTAATTGTAATTAAAATCTCCTCTATCTCTGTCCCAGAGATATAGGAGGCTAGTGCCATCACTGTCCCAGAGATATAGGAGACTAGTGCCATCACAGTCCCAGAGATATAGGAGGCTAGTGCCATCACTGTCCCAGAGATATAGGAGGCTAGTGCCATCACTGTCCCAGAGATATAGGAGGCTAGTGCCATCACTGTCCCAGAGGTATAGGAGGCTAGTGCCATCACTGTCCCAGAGATATAGGAGACTAGTGCCATCACAGTCCCAGAGATATAGGAGGCTAGTGCCATCACTGTCCCAGAGATATAGGAGGCTAGTGCCATCACTGTCCCAGAGGTATAGGAGGACAGTGCCATCACTGCCCCAGAGATATAGGAGGCCAGTGCCATCACTGTCCCAGAGATATAGGAGACTAGTGCCATCACAGTCCCAGAGATATAGGAGGCTAGTGCCATCACTGTCCCAGAGATATAGGAGACTAGTGCCATCACAGTCCCAGAGATATAGGAGGCTAGAGCCATCACTGTCCCAGAGATATAGGAGGTTAGTGCCATCACTGTCCCAGAGATATAGGAGACTAGTGTCATCACAGTCCCAGAGATATAGGAGGCTAGTGCCATCACTGTCCCAGAGATATAGGAGGCTAGTGCCATCACTGTCCCAGAGGTATAGGAGGACAGTGCCATCACTGTCCCAGAGATATAGGAGGCCAGTGCCATCACTGTCCCAGAGATATAGGAGACTAGTGCCATCACAGTCCCAGAGATATAGGAGGCTAGTGCCATCACTGTCCCAGAGATATAGGAGACTAGTGCCATCACAGTCCCAGAGATATAGGAGGCTAGAGCCATCACTGTCCCAGAGATATAGGAGGTTAGTGCCATCACTGCCCCAGAGATATAGGAGGCCAGTGCCATCACTGTCCCAGAGATATAGGAGGCTAGTGCCATCACTGTCCCAGAGATATAGGAGGCTAGTGCCATCACTGTCCCAGAGGTATAGGAGGCTAGTGCCATCACTGTCCCAGAGATATAGGAGGCTAGTGCCATCACTGTCCCAGAGATATAGGAGGGTAGTGCCATCACTGTCCCAGAGATATAGGAGGCTAGTGCCATCACTGTCCCAGAGGTATAGGAGGGTAGTGCCATCACTGTCCCAGAGATATAGGAGGCCAGTGTCATATATTACAGCTCGGTGAGTGTTACTGATGAAACAGATGAGGGCTGAGAGAGGACAATATATATTATGTGGGTCTAGACTACACCTATTACTGGAGTGAAGACTTCCTTGTTATAATATTATTGGTACTTGTGTTCTTGTTGGTGTTGTTTAGTGGTGGTGTTGTTGTTGGTGGTAGTGGTGGTGGTGCTGGTAGTGGTGGTGGTGGTGCTGGTGGTGGTGTTGCTGCTGGTAGTGGTGGTGGTGTTGTTGTTGGTGGTCGTGGTAGTGTTCTTGGTAGTGGTGGTGGTGGTGGTGTTGTTGTTGGTGGTGGTGGTGGTGTTGTTGGTGATGGTGGTGGTGTTGGTGCTGGTGGTGGTGGTGGTGTTGTTGGTGATGGTGGTGGTGTTGGTGCTGGTGGTGGTGGTGGTGTTGGTGCTGGTAGTGGTGGTGTTGGTGCTGGTAGTGGTGGTGTTGGTGCTGGTAGTGGTGGTGTTGGTGCTGGTAGTGGTGGTGGTGGTGTTGGTGCTGGTAGTGGTGGTGTTGGTGCTGGTAGTGGTGGTGGTGTTGCTGGTGCTGGTGCTGGTGGTGGTGTTGGTGCTGGTGGTGGTGGTAGTGGTGTTGGTGCTGGTGCTGGTGGTGGTGGTGTTGGTGCTGGTGCTGGTGGTGGTGGTGTTGGTGCTGGTAGTGGTGGTGGTGTTGGTGCTGGTAGTGGTGGTGGTGTTGCTGGTGCTGGTGCTGGTGGTGGTGGTGTTGGTGCTGGTGGTGGTGGTGTTGGTGCTGGTAGTGGTGGTGGTGTTGGTGCTGGTAGTGGTGGTGGTGTTGCTGGTGCTGGTGCTGGTGGTGGTAGTGGTGGTAGTGGTGGTAGTGGTGGTGGTGGTGCTGGTGGTGTTGCTCTGGTTGTTGTTGACAATATATATGTCAACCTGATTGGCTTTATATCTAGAAGGTTGTGTAGCAAAAATGGCAGCGTTATCCAAAATGTTTACCATTACCTTCCGATCACACTCATGTGATAACATTGTGATTTCTTGAGGCCAAGGAGGGAGTAATAAACCTACCAACAGGAACTCATTTTCTGGATAATTCATTATGGTAACACAAAGTCTTTGTATCCAATTCTTAAATGAACCTATATATGATAACTGATGATCCGTCACCACGGAACCCACCAGATATATCACAAAATATTAATGAAGAACCCGCAGCAAATTGAATCCTTCTTCTAGGTTGAATAGGAAGCCAAACCCAACTATTATTGAATGGTATTGATCACTGTGCTTAGTGTGGGCTCCCACCTCAGGTCGGGCCCAGCATTAAGAGGTACAGGACTTCTGGTCCAAGTATGAAGACCACACACTAGAAAGTGAAGGGACGACGACGTTTCGGTCCGTCCTGGACCATTCTCAAGTCGATCGTGGACTTGAGTCCACAATCGACTCACAGACTCACTGACTCACAATCGACTTAAGAATGGTCCAGGACGGACTGAAACGTCATCGTCCCTTCACTGTCTAGTTTCAGCCACGTTATTGTAACTCCTCGTCTCCAAGTATGAAATTTGGTCAAGCAGTCCGTTGATCTTGATCGCATCTTGCAGAAGGGGTGTATTAAGGCACCTTCATACCCAAGTATTTAGGTACGGTTGAGAAAGCTGCCACGTACGACAGGTTTGCTGTATCGAGCTTCACTCATTTCTCCCCCTCACTTTCTGCGCCATTTTCATGAAAATATAAATTCTGTTCTCCAAGCCTTTCTTCATAAGGAAGGTTTCTGATTCCACTGCATTCTCTGAAGGAGGTTTACAAAGACCAAGTGAAGATGAAGGAGAATATCATTGTTTGTATTGTTCCAAATATAAATCCAAGTATCGTAATGGCTTTATTTCGAACATTTATACTTTCTTTTAATATTGTCGTAATAACAACGATTTATTAAAAGAACGTCATTTAGACTCTGGCAGTAACCAGTTCTATCTCCAAGCGCTGATAGGTGACAGAACTATGTAAAACACATGGTACATTTTTATTAATCTTATCTCTATTTTCTTTTTTTTTCTTACCCTAATGATAACGCAAACTTCAGGTCAGCAAACTGGTGTAAACAGTCTTCCAAAGGGCAGCCGGAAACAACGTGATATTCGATGAATATCCAACTCCTGTGTTATAGCATAATCAGGGAACTTAAATGTGGAACGGCATAAAGACACCGTCAAATAACACTATCCTCGCATCTCCATAACATGCACTTTATACTCTAAAGCTTGAACGTCTTACGGGAGAGTAATCTTGGACTGGGAGAGAGGGGCGTTATCAGGTTCGAGAGTGAAGGAGGCAGGCTGGGCCCCGACCACAGTGCAGGAGGCAGGCTGGGACCCGCTGAGCAGTCCGACTTGAGTACCAGGCTCTTGCAGTCGTGTGGAGAAGACTGGGCTTCGCTTACTGGCCAGCGAGGAGCGTTCCACGCTTAAACTACGGCATCAATGCACTGACGTATATTTAAGATATGAATGATAGGGGATAATCAAGGATGATAAGAGAGTTGAGTTAAATCACGTGGATCAGACGCCTGACAGAGACCACCATTACCAAGAGGACATCTGCTTCACCAGTCACGTCATGGGTTAGTGTTCATAATTAGTGAAACGTTAGTGAAATAATACACTATTGTAGAAAAGTAGGATGTATTCTCTTGTTATGTTCAACTTCGTTTTCTCTATTTCACGGAAGGAATTAATATATTTTGTAAACAAGTTACACTACGGTTTCACGTATTTGGTGGTTAAAAATTCGGTAATAATTTTAAACGTTCCTGTTTAATTTATTCTTGGGTGGGTCTTGGTAGGAGAATATTGCCCAAATGCTACCTAGGGCTTAAGGTAATAATTCCCGTTAGTTACCTGTTAAAAACACACAACGGGTAGAACATTATAGAGTTTGGTCTCGCCTTACTCTCTACGGTGAAGACTTAGTGTACCTGTGTTTTGCCCTGTTCTCTACGGTGAAGACTTAGTGTACCTGTGTTCTGCCCTGTTCTCTACGGTGAAGACTTAGTGTACCTGTGTTTTGCCCTGTTCTCTACGGTGAAGACTTAGTGTACCTGTGTTCTGCCCTGTTCTCTACGGTGAAGACTTAGTGTACCTGTGTTCTGCCCTGTTCTCTACGGTGAAGACTTAGTGTACCTGTGTTCTGCCCTGTTCTCTACGGTGAAGACTTAGTGTACCTGTGTTCTACCCTGTTCTTTACGGTGAAGACTTAGTGTACCTGTGTTCTGCCCTGTTCTCTACGGTGAAGATTTAGTGTACCTGTGCTCTGCCCTGTTCTCTACGGTGAAGACTTAGTGTACCTGTGTTCTGCCCTGTTCTCTACGGTGAAGACTTAGTGTACCTGTGTTCTGCCCTGTTCTCTACGGTGAAGACTTAGTGTACCTGTGTTCTACCCTGTTCTCTTAAGGTCTAGACTTACAGTACTGGGTAGGCACACTGGTTCCTGAGATTCTGTTAAGTGAATGCATTAGAGAACTAATATCTGAAACCGTGGTTGGAGATGAATTTAGAGTTGAGAAATTTGAAAGGAAAAAATTACATCTCTAAAGCGCTAGGTGGTTGAGATCACTGTAGCAAGGACTGTTCTTACTTGATAACATGTTGTCCTTGGTGACAGGAGACACCACAACTCTGCTATCTTGGAGAACTTGGAGAACTATTAGATCGATTGTCCCGTCAATAATTGTGCCTCGAGTTATTAGAAGCGTTTTTGTTCAGATGTGATCAATGATGGAGGCAGATGTGGTCAGTGGTGGAGGCAGATGTGGTCAATGATAGAGGCAGATATGTCCAATGACGGAGGCAGATGTCTTAATAATTCTGATGGAGACAGGGTATCGCTATTACCCTGAAGTATAAATTTCAGATGAACTTGGATATCATGTTTTGGTTTTCTACGATACAGTGACAGTAATGTACACTATTTCCTTCTATAATAAGTTAAATTGATGCGTTATCTTTTGCTGCGCTCAGCCAGATTTAAGTTTTTAAATATTTTGTTAACGGGTTCTGTGTTTTTGAGCAGACACTGAAGCGACGAGGGCGCTGGATCAGGCCAACGGTAGCCCGAAGGACAGCCTCGTTGAACAGGCCAATGGTATCCCGAAGGACAACCTCGTGGAGAAGGCCACCTCGCAGTCCAACAAGCTAACTAAGGAGCAGAAGGCCCAGCTCAAGGTCCTCTTTACGGAGGAGGACCTACAGGAAACGCAATGTGGTGTGGGAACTTGTGCACCATCATGGCTGCAGGTGAGTGGGGGTGATGGATGGAGGAGCGAGGGTTGCAGAGAAGGTGGGCAGAAAGAAAGGGCTGGATGGTACGAAGAGGCTATTGAATATTATTGGTAAAAGAAGGCGTGAGATATGAGGGGGTGGAGGAAGAGGGGCAGAAGAGAACACAGGTGGGGTGGGAGTTGGTGGGTGAGTGGAGGTGGTGCTTGGGGAGGGTAAGCATTGGCTATGGAACTTGGCGTGGGTGTAGCTGGAGGCTCCAGAACACGAGAGTGTAGCTGGAAGATGGTAGAGTGAAGAACGACTTTTGTAACTGGAGTAACCTGGTCTTAACGTCTCCAAGCTGCCCACGTAGCTGACACAATGCAGCATTAACATAATACATTATCGAACATATATTTTCATTTAACAAGACTATCTCTGTTTTATGTATACTGATTATTTTGTATTGAAATATTGTCCAATTTGCTCAACTCTATCAAACGTGAATTTTTTTACTGTGGCTTGCTCATGTGTGTGTGGTGTCCACAGAGGCTAGCGACGAAGGAGATGTACATGCTGGTGTACAGCCTGGTGGGGGTCACCCAGGGCATGTTCTTCACATACTCTGTGTCGGTCGTCTCTACTCTGGAGAAGAGGTTTAAACTCACCAGCAAGGAGACAGGTAAGGTTCAATGCTACCTAAATTGTTATAATACAAAGTGTCTGCCAGCAACACATCCTCAAGCTATGTATGTCCAAGCGGCGACCGACCCCGAATACGCATTCCGCTTCGCTTCTTGCAAGGCCGGTGTTCGATCCCCGAAGGTCAAAGTGCTTGGGTACCGATTCTTATCTCCTCCGGTCCTTATCAGTGCCCTCATAGCCCCTTCCAAGTGCTATATGACCATGCTGGTTCGGCGCTTTCTTGTGATAATTGCCCTGCCCTGTATTTACAGTCCGCGAGGGAACATTTGGGAGCATCGTCTTCCAACTGAAGATATAAATCAAATCGGTACAAGTTTCCGGAAACCATTTCTGCCAATAGCATACGCTGCTAGATGCTTACCCCGGTCTCGTCCCCACTCTATACGAACTGTGCTTTCGCCTGATAACAATAGCAAATAACTTATATAAAGTATATAATTCCCTGTACTTGATGATAAAAATACCTTTATGGTGATTTTCATAAGAATCTTGCATTGAATCGTGGGGAAATTAATGTCATATTGTTTATTTTAACAGGTTTCTGCTTGATATGAACCTTTCATGTTGTAATTTGTTGCTTGGTGCAAACAGTATTCAAAGAGTTCCTGACATTTGGAGGGTTTTGCTCTGTTGATTTTCAACACCGAGGTCTTCAGACCAGTCACTTTACCCTAAGGTCCATGAATGAAAGAAGATGATACAAAAACTGTGGAAAACTTTTCATTAAATTCGAAACTCAATTTTCATTAAAAAACAAGTCTTTTTTATCCTCTTTTTTTATATATATTGTAGGGTTAAATAGCAATATTAATATTATATAATTATTCCCTCACCCTTAATACAAAATGGTGTTACATAAAGGCATGTTATGTATTCGTCAGGAATAATACTGTCTGGTAACGACATCTCTCAAGTGATGCTGGCCATGTTCCTGGGGTACTATGGTACCTTTGGCCACCGTCCTCGCTGGCTAGGTGTGGGCGCCCTCTTTACTGCTGCCTCCTGCCTCACTGCTGTCCTGCCTCACCTCTTCTACGGGCCTGGCACTGCTGCCATCACCGCAGCTGAGGCCGCCACTGCCGGCAACCTCCTGTCAAATCTTACTGACTTCAAAGGTAAGGAACTGAATAGACCTTTTGTTTTATTTGTCGTTCTTCGTTAGTTTCAGTAGATTTGTTATTTTAGGATAAAGTGAAGAGCATTTCCTTGTAGTTCAAGAAGGGAGAAAATATAGTACTGATTCCTTTTTTTATGGCTGGCCCATATCTTGATGATAGTCAAGAGTCTTTATTCTTGTTTACGGTTTACATATTAATGGTAGACCCACATTTTGATAACAGTAAAAAAATCTTTATGGTACTCTTACATCTTGTAGGGAAAATATCAAAAATTGTCAGATGGTTTTAATTTAAAATGTAAAAAAAAAACTAAAAATAATATATATATATATATATATATATATATATATATATATATATATATATATATATATATATATATATATATATATATATATAATATATATAATATATATATATATATATATTGCATATCTAAATTAACAAATTATTCCCTGTTAGCAAAAAAAAGGTCTCTGTTTCCTCAGGATGGAACTCTGCTTGTGGCTATGTTCCTTCAACATGGAGCTGGTTACAGAGGGTCAGTATATGTGACTAAGGCCTAACTAAGGCGTGAGTCTAACCGGTTATAGAAAGGCATTATACTGACACATTATTTTACTATCTTTTTCAATGCAGCCAAAGAAGAGCTATGCCACTCCAAAATAGAAGACGGGTGCAAGGAAGACCGAAGCTCTGCATACCTAGGCTCTATATTTCTGCTCTTTATTGCACAGTTCTTCGTTGGCATTGCAATAAGCATCTTCTTCAGCATTGGCGTCACCTACCTGGATGACAACGTCAACAAGAAGTCTTACCCCATCTACTACAGTAAGTTTAGGCTTCTTTGAGTTATGCACTGTGACCATATATACTTGCCCTAGTACCGTTGACAACAGATACTTGCCCTAGGGCCGTTGACAAGAGATACTTGCCCTAGTGCCGTTGACAAGAGATACTTGCCCTAGTGCCGTTGACAAGAGATACTTGCCCTAGTGCCGTTGACAAGAGATACTTGCCCTAGTGTTGTTGACAAGAGATACTTGCCCTAGTGTTGTTGACAAGAGATACTTGCCCTAGTGCCGTTGACAAGAGATACCTCATACTGAGCACCATTTTATCATTAGTCTTGTCATTGTTATTTAAGAGTACTGTATATAATTAGTTTTTTATGATACTTGGTCCAGTCCAAGCCTGTGTACTGTGTGTGTCTTCCAGAGTCCTTAACAAGCCGCCGGCTTCCTATCCTCGTCGAGGCCACTGGTGTCAGTGACCCTCAGGTAAATTCAGGTGCTGTGGCTGACCCAGTCCACCCCTGCCTTGTCCCTTAAACGTTTCACTTTCCATTTCACTGAGATTGTGCTGCTTCTAGCAAGGGCAGTATACTCTGTACGTGTGACTCCTTATCTAATGATGCCTTTACTTGCAGCCTTGACGATGCTAATAAGGATCCTGGGACCAGTCTTGGGATTCTTCATAGGAGGACAGTGTCTCTCCATCTGGATCGATCCCTCCAAGAAGCCTAACATTGATAAGAAAGATCCACGGTGGCTGGGCGCTTGGTGGCTAGGTAGGACCACATCCTAGTTATGTTGAGCCTATTTTAATAGCAGGAAAGGGGGGGTGATGAAAAGAGACGGGAGATAGATTGATTTAGACAGGAAAGGTTGAATGGATTTAAGTACGGAAGGACGGAAAAAGGGAGAGATTAGGGGGGTGAATTTAGACAAGGAGAGAGGGAGAAATAGATAAGGGAAGGATGCGATTTCATGGAACAGCGAAATACAGAGCCTCGTGGCCTATGAGATTGGTTTATCATCCTGTATACCCAAATTAACATCACTAAAAGAAAACAATGTAATAGTTAAAGAATAACTAATATTTTAATGCTCATCTAATTTCATAGTTTTCAGGTAAAGTAATTATCAGACAGCAGTATGTCACCATAACTAGATGGCGACGTCCTCGATTCTTGTAGGGTCATTGGTGGGTCGCGGATAGTCGAAGTGATTGGATACCCTTCCTGCACTTCGTCATCATATCCCAGCTTCTTGTCTTCGTATATTTTGCAAGTGTTATATAATCATACATGCTTGTGGCTTCCTCCTGGTAATGATCGTGCTCTGTGTTCACCCAGGGTTCGTGTTCATTGGGCTGGCTCTGGCAGTCACCAGCATCCCTCTGTTCTTCTTCCCCCGGAAGCTGCCGGCGACGCTGAAGAGAGAAGGCAAGAAGATGCTCAGACAAGCTGATAAAGACGAAAGAGAAGGATCAAACAGAGGAGTTGAGTATTTCTTCTCCGTGGCCAAGGCCAAGAGAGAGGAATCAAAGCCAACCTTGAAGAGTGAGTATATTTGTATTGGTAAATTGGTTTGGTGTTGGGCTGAAGGCCTGTCAACCTCTGGAGGGGTTATTAAGGCCACCACACTAGCTTACTGGCCAACCAGCAAGTATACTTTAGTCCTCAACATTGTTTAGGACTAAACGGAACTCTCAGTGTATATACACATCTCAGTGTATATACACATCTCAGTGTATATACACATCTCAGTGTATGATGTATATATTTACAAACCTTCAGATTGCTTGTAAAGATCATGTTAAATATATATTCATGAAAGTGCATCAGCAGCTATCCTTTGTGGTTATCTATTATCGTAATTATAAAATAACATGTAGACCAAACCACACATTAGAAAGTGAAGAGACGACGACGTTTCGGTCCGTCCTGGACAATCATCAAGTCGATTGTGAGAATGATCCAGGACGGACCGAAACGTCGTCATCTCTTCAATTTCTAATGTGTGGTGTGGTCAACATTTTTTCAGTCACGTTATTGTGACTTTTCATCTGCAAATGACATGTTTTGCAATTTCAAATGCAGTAAAAGACATTGAAATGATGCACTGACGTGAGCTGCCTCTTGACTCCCGCTTTCAGTGTTCTTGTCAAACTAAAGTAATCTCATTTGATGTGAGTTTTTAGTTCTGTTTACGTTGCTTATCAGTAAGTATATTATAGTCTGGAGGCTTTTTGATCTCCTTTTCCATTATCACTTTCCTCTTTCTTCGGGACTATGATGCCTTCCCAACCTATGAAAGAGGGAAGGGTAGTAGTGATAAGGGTTGTGATGGCTGCATTTAGCATGCTGTAATTGTATTGACCAAACCACACACTGGAAATTGAAGAGACGACGACCTTTCGGTCCATCCTGGATCGAAACGTCGTACTATAATTATATATAACCTACTATAATTGTATGTGTTTTGTTGGTTGATCTGCTTTTCCTGGTTTCAGACCTTGTTATAGCATTAAAGCGTCTCTTCACCAACAAGATCTGGGCTGGGAACCTCTTCAGCGTCACACTCTCGCTTCTCGCCCTATCTGGCTACTGGAGTTTTAAACCCAAGTACTTGGAAAACCAGTTTCGAAAAAGTGCTACCGAGGCTAATTATTACACAGGTGCAGTATTTATATACCCAAGTGCGTACAGTATATGTAAACAGAAATATATCAAACCTGTCTGATTATTGTATATAACCAAGCGAGTACAGTATATGTAAGCAGGTATATGTGAAGTTTTTTTGCTTGATTAGTGTGTGAATAACCAGCTTTGACTGGCGCCTACAGAAAACTAGCAACAAGTGAGGTATATTTGTACTAGAGAAGATAATGTACAATTCTCATAGCCTAGACAAGCGGATAATATGTTGATGCGGGAAGTAAGACACAACAACCTGGCGGAAAACAAATAACTCAACCCACACATATCCAGCTGGTGGCTTTGATGGGGTTTCCTGAGTTGTTATCAATATTAAAAAATGTATTATTAAGCTCTGTTGTAAAACTCCAACATGATACACATTTGACCTCAGTCGCTAGGATCCTGGCCACCACGCGAATCATACGTGTATTGTTCTTCCCCCGGGGCAGGTTTGGCCAGTCTTCTGGTGTCGGTGGTTGGTGCAGTAGTTAGCGGGTCCGTAATGAGGTGGTTGAGACCTGGACCTCGGTATGTGACCGGATACAACGTCTTTGTTACCTTCATCACCTGCCTCGGCTTCTTGGCCCTCATGTTTGTTGGATGCCCAAAACTTGATGTCATTGGCCCGATGGACGGGTGAGTGTACTTGGTTCAGTTACCACACACCTACTGTCCTTTCCTCACTCACGCGCGCGCACACACACACGCAGTGTCAGAGTAGTTAACAGATGGAATGCATTTGGCAGTGATGTGGTGAAGGCAGACTACATACACAGTTGTTTCAAATGTAGATATAATAGAGCCCAGTAGGCTCAGGAATCTGTACACCAGTTGATTGACCTTTGAGAGGCGGAACCAAAGAGCCAGAGCTCAACCCCCGCAAGCACAACTAGGTGAGTACATATTCACGGGGGACAACGCTAGACATAATAGAGAAAAAATAAATTGGTTAGAAAGGTGGGGTCCAACAGCTAATTGTTCGATTCTGAAGATACACATAGTAAACACTGTACAAATAGTAAATACACACACCTCTGGAGAAACAACTCTCAGATGACAAGACTCCAGCTCCGACCAGGACCACTACTCACACTGTCCTACGGTCCTCTATCCTCTGAACACTAGTGCAACAATGCATGCAGCAACACTCCAGCAGCTTAGACCTCCAACTCTGGCTACTGACTATAAATTGTTACCTTAACAATATAACGAGCTGAATATTAATAAGAAATTCACCACGTCCCTACTCAGGACACCTCTCTCGAGTGGCCTCCTGCCATCAAAACCATATCTAGTGCCTCTTGTATGTTACAGCTTGACGGGGCCTATGTGTTCAGCAGACTGCGGTTGCACAGAGAAGTTCACCCCCGTGTGTGCCCAGGACAAGTCGACCCTCTTCTACTCCCCGTGCTATGCTGGCTGCACTCTTGATAACGTCACTACTAATCCAATTGTATGTCCTTTTCAACAAACATCTGCTTTACTGCCCTTTTTACAAGTGCTGTAATACAGTATAAATGTTTTCCTGACCCATGATTACTGTTTATTTGTACTTTCATAATAATAATAATTATTATTATTAATTTCAGTAAGAAATATTGACGCAATACTGTTGGTGAAATATAAGCATTAGCACTTGGCATTACAGGTGTGAAGACGTAATGTTTACGTCTGAGTTAGGCCTTTATTATGCTGAAACGTTGGGTCACACTTAGGAATGTTGAGGAAATTGTTCGTTTCTGAAAACTGTCTTATTGGTGATCCAGTGATCTCGGTGCAGTTTGCAGCTTCACCACCATCACCACCACCACCACCCCTATCACCACCATCACCATCACCACCATCACCACCACCACCATCACCACCACCACCACCATCACCATCATCACCACCATCACCATCATCACCACCACCACCATCACCACCACCACCACCACCACCACCACCATCACCACCACCACCACCACCACCACCACCATCATGCTTAGCAACAACTTTCAAGCGTTGGCAGCTTCAAACCGTTAAAGACTTCCGCTAACTTATCAATGTCTAAAACTTTCTTTGGGTTAAGATATTCTGTGGAATTTTGTGAGAATTTAAGATTAATCATTAATGAGATATATATCTAGTCTCAGAATGACACTTATCGTTCCTTCACTGAACCCAACTCCGACCACAGACACCTGGGAGGCTGTAACGACCCATCACGTCTACTGCACAAACAAACTCACTCGCAACCAGTTGCAATCATGAATTAAAACACACTTTACGTGTAATTTGTCATAATTGCTATTCTCTCCTTGCAGAGTTACAGTGATTGCCGCTGCATAAGTAATTCCTCCTCGCTGGCCCAAGATATCACCGTCTCCACACCAATACCACAGGTCAGACAAGTCGTACCATCTTCCTTGCTCCAGGATAATACGCAATCCTTACAATACATATTTTTTTTCATTAATAACCTACTTATATTTATGGATAGGCTTTCCCCACCAGTCGCTCCCTTTGCTGATAGCACTGGCCCATTAGTGTCGTGATAAGACATAATGAGTTTCTGTGATATGACAACTTGGAGCAAGTGTCATTTCACTGCCTTGTTTCGCTCATGAGGCGAGAAGCGACTGCGATCAAGGAAGGACTCACCATCGAAGTAAATCACCCTTAAGCCGTGTCACAAAACATCCCAAATCTTCCTCCAAGAAGTGTTCGGTAATCCGAAAATGGTCTAGTTTAGCGAACAAGCAACACCCTTTTGCAGGCGATGAGTCACAATAACGGCTAAAGTATGTTAACAGACTAGTCGATATTAATCGACTTGAGAATGGTCCAGGACGGACCGAAACGTCGTCGTGCCTTCACCTTCTAGTGTGTGGTCTGGTCAACGCCCTTTTGCTTGTAATCCAGCCGCTGCCCCTAGTATAGATCTCACAGTGGCCCCTGGGGGTCTGGCACAGTGCTGTGTATGCCACATATTCTCCCACGGTAACTGTAGGGTTTTGTTCACAAATATTTGTTTAAGCTTCCATCTGTACTTGTTTCGTTTTAGAATATTGATGTATTTTAGCAACATCATTTTAACTTTTACACTGACTGGTATCATTAGGTTCTTCGTTAAAGTTGTTCTCTACTGAGCTTCTGGATTTGTTACAGTTTAATCAGTTTATACTAATGCCAGGAAAATTGTTTAACATCCAATTTATTATTTTTATATTATGAAATTGATTAAAAATCAGTAAAGAGGCATTTTAGCTAAACAATTATACCTTAGTGTAAATATGTAAATAAAGTCCCTGATGTACAGTCGGGTTCGTTCTCGACTCGCAGTCGAGAATTCCGGGTTAGAATCCAGGGCGAGACAAAAATGACTGGGCGCGTTTCCTGTCACCTAATGCTCCTGTCCACCTAGCAGTAAATATCCAAGTTAGCTTGTTGTGGAGTTGCTTTCTGGGGGGGGGGAGTCAGTATTTCGACCTTTGAATGGAGCTCGACATAAGCCAAACGTGCATATATACAATGGCTACCTTTCCCCCAACACACTGAATTACTATTACTATTATTATACCTCATGAACAAATCCACAATGGCGTTGATGAGGGCTCGAACCTATGCGCAAAGTGTTCCCAGACGCGCCTGAGCTAATCAACTGTACCACGGCATGGTAAAAGAGTTGCAATTGTGATTTGTGCATGTATTATACCTCGTATTACACTTTTTTTTTTTTTTGAGATATATACAAGAGTTGTTACATTCCTGTACAGCCACTAGTACGCGTAGCGTTTCGGGCACTTGTGTGGGATGGGTTGTTTGTTTTCAGCCATGATACTAATTTATTCTCTGCAAGTATGGTATGGAATGATGACTTGCAGGAGGAGTGGGGAGCAGCTACGCGAGGGTACTGCCCTGAGCCTTGCAATGGCTTCTTCTACTATTTCCTGGTTGAGATCATCACAAAAAGTATTTCGTCCACCAGTCGCATTGGTGGCAGCATTGTCCTCCTCAGGTGAGCGGAGATTGTCTTCTCTGTCATAAATACGTAACAAGTGTCTGACTAGTGATTCACAATTTGTTAAACACTTTTCTGTTTTAAGTTTCTAGATTTAGTTTAATTACGACTGTAAACATGTGTTCATGCTTCTCCAGAACAACTGAATTAAATGAAGCAATAATTGAAAGTAATATAATCCTCAAGGAAATTATAATCAGATTTACATTGATGATACAGGTACTTTTTATACTACAATTTTTTTGTTTTTGTTTTTACATATATTTCCTTACGAATTTGAGTTTCATAAAACCGATATGGAAAATCGAGCCTGTGTACGATGGGAGTGAATTTATATTCTAGAAATTTAGTAACAGGATTCCTGAAAACTTGAGCATATCGTTTGTCGACTATTGTAAATACACATTTATATTGTAATTTGTTGACGCAAATTATTTTGGAGATCCTGAAATTATCAGGGAATGATGCATTTCCAATTGTGTATTTTCCCCTAGAATTATGCTAACAGTACTAGTGTGTGAGCAATCCTCCTCCCTTGTTAAACCACCTAGATACTTATCTAGATTGTGATGCTCTCATTGTATTAAAGTTTCTGTAATGTTCTACTGGTAAACTGGCAATTGAACCTTTGTCGTAACCCGAGCTTATTCTCAAGTTATAACTATTTTATAGTATACTTTTGAAGTGATTACCAGGAAGGTGCACATTCCCTGAGGATCCGATACTATATGAGATAAATTGTTCAATATTTATTGTATGTTAAAATTCATACATTCAGTACATACTGTAGAGTATTGTATCGTGACAGGTCAGTGGCTGATGAAGACAAAGGACTCTCACTTGGTACCATCACAGTCTTCATCAGTCTGTTTGCCTTCATCCCAGCACCCATTATAATGGGAGCCATTATTGGTATGTTCACTAATAGGTTGTGTTGTAATCAATTTTATTATGTGCAGTTTTAAGCATAGGAATATATTTACAACAAAATAGTATTTATATTAAGAGCCATGTCTTGTGGTAGGTAAAGTTCTAGCCAGTATTTGGAGGGCCTGGTGTTAGGTGCTGAGCCAGTCAGTCGCGGGACGCCTAGTTATTTACCTGAATTTACCTGAGTTTACCTGAGGGCCACTAATAGCAGTGCCCTCGATGAGGGACAGGAAGCTGGCTGCTTGTCATAGTTCTCCCTTTTTTCCCTGATGATCTCTTCCACCACATTAGCTTATTGGCCAATGGAAAAGTATCCTTTAGTCCAGGATCGAAGTATATATATATGTATATATTGGATTTATTAATATAACATTAATTTACTTACTTACTTCGAGTAGTGAAGTATATATATATACATATATAATATAACTTTTTTGTTTAATATCAATCAATGCAATACTGTTTTTGGTTTGGTGTTGGGCTTAACACCTACCAACATATGGGAGGTTATTAAGGCATAGCTTACTGACCAGCCGGCAAGTATACTTTAATCCTGAACATATCCAGGACAGAGGTAAACCTTCAGTATATGTACACCGAGACGTGGGTTATATTCCCTGCAATATTGTATTAAAGAAATAGAAGTGTAAACGGTTGAACTACTGTCTTAGAGTATTAACGTCAGAATATTATATTAATATATCCAATATATAATATAGTCATCATGTTGTAAGTAGTAACGAACCAAAGAGCCGAAGCTCATCTCCCGCAAGCACAATTAGGTGAGTACACTATAAAAACTAACATAGCAGTGTACTAAATTCTGTATTTTGTGGCAGATTCAGCATGTGTGGTGTGGAACAGTTCCTGTGGCGAATCTGGGAACTGTTGGCTCTACGACTCAGATAAGTTTAGGAAGATCCTTCATCTGGTTCCTGCCGGTAAGAAAATTTTGATATTCTTACTTCACTTCCTCAGCTTATATGCTTGTATCTTCCTGTGAGCGGCAGAGGCATGCTTGACCCCTTAAGTCTGAATACAGTTGGCATTACAATAAATTTTCTAACATTGATTATGGAACTGAAAAAATAATTTTCAGCATGATGACTAGAGTTTACAAGTAGCAATTGGTTTGGTTTGGGGCTTAAGACGTGAGAGTTATCAAGGGGAGGGATTTGTTGCGACACCTCAACGCCTTGCTGACCAACCAGTCTGGTCAGGCTGGTTGTCAGGCTCAACATAGTTTAAGACTAAAAGTAAACTTTGTATGCACACTGAGAAGTCAGGTACACTGCAAAATTCTAGATTTGAATGAAAAGTCAGGTGCAAGACGCTCAAATGTGATACGGTTAAGGATTACCTTCAAGATCAATACATGAAATGCGTATATTTTACTATAAAAAGGTATTTGGTAGCTGACAGATCGACAAACGAAAGTTATTTTCTGGTTGAATCTCATATTAATAGCCGAAATTAGCACCATCTCCAACATTCGCCACTCTTGAACTCCTTTTTACAAATATAGTAACAGAACATGCAGTGTGTGATGGCTACTTCTTAACACAATGACGCACCAACTGACTGGTAAGATTCAATCCCTTACACCCACATAAGCAGACAGGAAATATCTGAAGATGGACCAGCCCGTCCTCCTAAGGTTCCCCAACGTCAATAAACTGTCGTACTAAAGGGCCCTTATCCTAACCTACCAGAGGACCCAAAACAGAAAACAAGACAGTATGTCAATTTAGTGAGTCGCTTCCATTTTCCAATACGACAATTTTTGGCCTTAGAGTATACGTCAAAATGCGACGTTCTATTAGAAGCACGGGTTGGATGGACAGTACTTGCTTATATTTGTAGATATGTTTTAGAAAGTTACAAAAAACTTATAATAGTAAATATATGTCTTGAAATCAAAATAGGATCCGTACTTAAAATGCATTTTTCATTTGTCTTCAGTGATAATGCTGATCTCTGTACTCGGGGACATTGTTGTGTTCCGTTATAGTGGTAAACTAGACCTGTATGGACTGAAGGAAGCTGACCAAGAGAAGACCAAGACACAGGACAACGGTGACGAGCTCCAAGCATTGAAAGCCGATCAAGATCAAGACTGCAAAGTTTAAAGCTGAAAGCTTCAGTTTTCAGAATGTCTTTAATATGAGGAACATGAACAAAATATCCTTTTCCAGTTTATAACCTCAAAATACATAATGTTTTAATATTGCTGTATAAGAAACAAGAGCACTGGAAAATATACACATGTTTGACTTATACTAAACAGCCCACAAGGTAGACGAAGTCATTGTTTATTTTGTGATTTATAAACATCAGAGAAATAAACAGGAATGGGACATACAATTATTTATATTTATAACAGTCAATCACATTCATCTTGTAGGACTAAGGCTTCCAAAAATGTAAGTTTGAATCATTTACACTAATCATGCTTACTTACAAAGTCATTCTGTTAATTATGTTACACGTTTATGCATTCTCAGGGCTTTTTTTTAGTGATGTGTTTAACTCTGGCATACAGTACGAACTGTTACCCATATATGAGAGGTGTTGACTACCAGGAGCACCGGTCCATGGGTATATTTATTAAAGGTGATTTCAGGCGTATGGGACACCTGAGACACATGTGTTGTGACACTAAGCGCTCGGTGCCATGAGCACCTCCACAAGATAATTGTACTGTTAGATTGCTGTCGTTGAGGTGCTGATAATTAAGTGCATAATGTATAATATAATGCGTTAATTATATTATCTTTACTGAGATTGTATATATTAATGTGCAATATCGTATGAGATGTTACAAAAACGAATAATTTTAATAAATACCGGTATACAAAATGTACATATATGTTAAATAATATGTATTATTATAATATTTCGTCATGTATATTTGCAAAAATAAAGTGTATCAACTTAAGTGTGTACTTTTAAGTAATGTTATGTTTTGATACACCCAGTACGTGTTGTCTTATATATATTTGTTTTTGTTTTTTTAATTATTTACTTTGAAGCGTTGTTCGCGCAACATGATTAGATTCCATGGAACCTCATGCAATGGTTGAGTCCACCTGCAGCTGCAATGTTTACAGCACCGGTGATACCCTCCCATATCTCTCTTGCTAGATCTAGTAACTGCCTGAACACTGTTGGGGGCCAGGAACGTGGTCATGTTTGCTGAGGTCACCATAGCCGTCGACGTGGAAGTCTCTGCGGCCACTCGTCCAATTTCCGGCAAGACAATTTGTGTAAAGTTGTATTAGTGGTGTACTGTAGGGAGGGCTAGGTGGGTGGATCAAAACGTTGTCTTAGTGTATTGTTGAAGAATGTAGTTGTAGTGTATTGTAGTTGGTAGTATTTGTTTGTCAATCTACTTTTAAAACACTTAGCCCTGGTATAATTGCCCTTATACGGAGACTTTTTACTTGTGCTGAATTCCCGACAGTGTTAAATATACTTTTCATTTGTTTTGATTTATATGAAACTAGAAAAAGTAGAAATGGGACATAACAATGATGGTACGGTTCAAATTAAATACATTTTTCTTCCTTAGTTTTAGAAATAATAAATAGGGGGCTTTGACCTAATGACCTTTCATGTGTTGCTTCACTTCAGTTTGGGCGTTAAGCCCAAGTGAAGTGAATTGTATCCATAATTAATATATACACCGAAAGGCTTACTCCGCCACTCGGTGAATAATATACGCTGAGTTTATACTAATTATGAACTAATTCCGAGGCATAATTAACAATAATAACTAGGTATTCAGTGATTTAATTATTTCGGGTCTAACACATTATCTAGAACCATGCACTTATCTGAAAATTCTTTTGAAACTTGTGTAAGTGATTATTCAGAACCTTGTATACCAGTTATGTCAGACCATTCTTGGAGTATGAAGCTCCAGCCTGGAGTCCATACTTAGTTAAACACAAGACAAAGTTAGAGAAGATTCAGAGATATGCTACCAGATTAGTCCCAGAACTGAGAGGTATGAGCTACGAGGAAAGGCTCTGGGAACTTAACCTCACGTCCCTGGAAGACAGAAGAGTAAGGAGAGACATGATCACCACCTACAAAATGTTCGGGAATTGACAGGGTGGACAAAAGCAAACTATTTAGCACGGGTGGAACACGAACAAGGGAACACAAGAGGAAACTTAGTACCCAAATGAGCCACAGAGACAATGGAAATCATTTTTTCAATGTCAGAGTAGTTAACAAATGGAATGCATTAGGCAGTGATGTGGTGGAGGCTGACTCCATACACAGTTTCAAATGTAGATATGATAGAGCCCAATAGGCTCCAGAATCTGTACACCAGTTGATTGACAATTGAGAGGCGGGACCAAAGAGCCAGAGCTCAACCCTTGATAATGATAATGCACAGTTATACTAAGCATACTGACCCTTAATCTCCAGTACTTACCTTTACACATATCCCATGATATAACATACGCCATAGGGCCGTGGAATTAACGATTATATAAGCAGATTATTTTTCTTCTTTATTGAATTATGTACATAAGTTATACATTATGTATACAAAAGAGAAATACATTATTACATTATATACAGTTAATATAATTTTTCTGTGAACATTGGGTTATACCTAATATTGTAAACCCCCAAATGCCACAATATTTTTCTTTTAATAAATGTAATAATGTTGCTTCAACTGAATATCTCTTCACATTTAATAAGAAAAAAACTATATACCCATATAAAGAGCACACGACGTGAGATCAATGTCTATCGACAACAAAACATTTATCTATTATCTAAATGAATGTACCGTGTTAGGTGACTAGGCTTCCGTATCCTAGTCTATCATACCTGGCCGAGCATATTAAAGCTGTTTTGGTAGTTTAATATATTTCGTTATTAATTTATTGGTGGTTAAATATTTAAGCCCATATAGTTAAGGGACATAGAATAGATATAAAGAATATACCGTATTAGTCTTGATAAGAAATAGCCAAATAAATTTAAGCTGTAATTAATAAAAGCTCAAATAGGCTACATAATAAATTTGAACATTGTGATGTACTGAATTTTGTGTATTTATTTTAATAAATATTAAGGAAGTACCTAATTTAACTATCTAATTTAAAGTACTAAAATTAGATAATTTGGTTATATTAGATCGTCGAACTTATATATATATATATATATATATATATATATATATATATATATATATATATATATATATAACTTATCATCGTATTTACTTAATGTTTCACGATAATGAAAACAAAAACAAACTAAATTATCCAAGGCTGTGGTTCTTTTACAAATTTAAATAAATTAAAACCCGTGTACTGTATTTGTTGATAATATTATATACACACCCCAAACGACAATATACCACATAGACATTATTTTTGTATAAAGATTAACACAGGTTAAATAGTTGTTTAAAGTTTGGTTCAAGAAGTATGGTAGATGTGTTGAATGACAGCGGGTGCGTCGCTGTGGCCCACAGAAGGAACGCTGCCCTGAATTATCTCTCTATATTCCTCATTAATGTGTTAAGTATTCATTCTCCAACTATGGACGTGTCAAAGTGGATCAAGGAGAGGTCTTACAGTGAAGTTGAGATCGTTGGTAGGTCTTAACTTTCCGTTTTGATGGTTGGTTTTAGTAGTTTAGGATAGTTTTGTTGTATATGGTTAAACGTACACACACACACACACACGTAGTTCTAAATAAGTTGCTTCAGGAAGATCAATAAGGAAGTCTACTTGGTCACTCATCCTGTTACTCGCCTGAAACATCTGTAAAAAGTGATGACTACATTATTATATTTTGTTAGCGAAGTCTGGTGTTCTTTGGTGAAGCTGCTCTTGCTATGGTGAGTCAGGTTATACTTGGCTCTGATGCACTGAGTCTGTTTTGTACAAAATTATCTACAGGCGTTTAATTAACAATTTTGTGAATGCCAGAGAACAAATGTAACTTATCAATTAATTATTCGTTTCAGTAACTATTATTGCTGTTTCATAATATTATTAGTATTAGTATCGTTGTTGTTGATGTGGTTAGACAAATTAATTACCTCTGGAGAGGCTTATCAATTATCTTTGTTTATCTATCATGAAGATAAAGTTAAGAGTCTTATATATTTAAAGATTTGGTTATATATTTGTATGCTAGGCTAGAAATTGATAAGCCTAGTCCAACACCAAACCAAAGTTTCATGAACCGACATAACATATATATATACTGTATATATATATATATATATATATATATATATATATATATATATATATATATATATATATATATATATATATATATATATATATATATATATATATATAATATATATATATAATATATATTTTACAGGTGGGGTACAGAAACAGGCGATTCCTGCTACTCCTGTTAGCAGACTTCGAGCTGTTTGTGAAATGCCTTTAATACTCTGTCGCAAAATTTCCATTTAATTTAACGCTGAATTGTAATAAGGTTTTGGGGAAAATGATATGGAGGTGGCAGTTAGTTATGAATAATTTGATGTTGCAGATTTGGAGCGTCGATGTCCATGGTGTGGATATCTATCTGAATCACCAGAGTTACTGGGAAAGCACTGGTCTCGGTGCATGAAGAAACTGATATACCCATCTTCAATGCATTATGATGGCGCTGACAGCTACCGAATTATCAGGGAAACTAATTATATCTATGGACGGGAATTACGGTGTGGAAACCTTTACGTACCAAAACGACTAAAACTTCCCAGGCAACCATCACAGTGTATAAAATTGAGTGAATATTATCACATCAAGCAAGAGGGCACTAAAATTGAAAACATTTTATCAGAGGTATCCCAATATACCGAGCTACAGAGTGAGAATGGCTTAGTAGTTTCTCCACATTCTAACCTGAGCCAGTGTTCGAAAGTAAAGCGGAAACGACGTCGTAGAAGCTTGAGATGGGCCAGAGCAAGGAGACCATGTTTTGCTTAGTGGTCTAGGGTAAGGAGACCATGCTTTGTTTAGTGGTACAGTACTGGGTAAGGAGACCATGCTTTGTTTAGTGGTACAGTGGTGGGTAAGGAGACCATGCTTTGTTTAGTGGTACAGTGGTGGGTAAGGAAACCATGCTTTGTTTAGTGGTACAGTGGTGGGTAAGGAGACCATGCTTTGTTTAGTGGTACAGTACTGGGTAAGGAGACCATGCTTTGCTTAGTAGTACAGTGGTGGGTAAGGAGACCATGCTTTGTTTAGTGGTACAGTGGTGGGTAAGGAGACCATGCTTTGTTTAGTGGTACAGTGGTGGGTAAGGAGACCATGCTTTGTTTAGTGGTACAGTACTGGGTAAGGAAACCATGCTTTGTTTAGTGGTACAGTGGTGGGTAAGGAGACCATGCTTTGTTTAGTGGTACAGTGGTGGGTAAGGAGACCATGCTTTGCTTAGTGGTACAGTACTGGGCGAAGAGACCATGCTTTGTTTACTGGTCCAGGGAAAGGAAACCATGCTTTGTTTAGTGGTCCTGTGTAAAATAATAGGTTGCTAAACCATGTATAAGGCCCTTTTTTACATATTATATGTTAAGTTACGGAAGCAAAATCGAAAATGTAATTATTGATTCTTATATGATGTATGAGAATTAGTCACAACAGGAATAATAGGCTGTGTACTTTTATTTTCTGATTTAAAAAAATGAAAATAATTTTATGAACATGTTTAATACAGGCGTAAGCAAATTTTCAACGAAGGAATAAATTAACTGGTAATCAGTATTGGTGTAATCCGATATAAGTTGTTATATTATCAGTATTGCTATATGGTCCGATATAAGTTGTTATATAATAAGCATTGGTATATGATCCGATATAAGTTATATAATCAGTATTGCTATATGATCCGATATAACTTGTTATATTATTGTTTATAGTTAATGATTGGGTAGTATTCATTTTTATTATTAGATTAACCTGTGTAAATTACAAAGCTGAAAGTCTATAGTCTAAGGTTTTCAAGGATTATTTTTTTTAACTTGCAGAGCAGAAAGCCTAGCCACCATTAATTAACTTAATATTGCATTCTGGCTCTTTTTTTTTCTTTTTTTATGTTATAATTAACAAGAAAGAATATAGTGCATTGGGTTATATGTAAATGTTGTATACAAAGTGTTTCAATAAGATTTTAACTAATATTTAATATTAAGGTAATATTTGGTTTTTAAATTTTCATAGTAATAATCTGTGTTCATGTTGAATGTTTATTTTTCAGTGGTTTTATCCAAAATAGTATTTTGTTTGTTTTTAAACGCATGTCTAAAGGAAAATACCTTTCCTGTCATCCTAATTAAAATATTTTATGACTTATGTTATAAACTATGTTAAGCATATTTACGTATTTATGTTTATATAATAACCCATATTACTGTTGATTGAAATACAAGGACGGCATTTTACCTACAATAACAGTACGTGAGCAACTATTTGGTCAAACGTACAAAAATATAACTCTTGTACCCCCAAAAAGATCTTGTTTTGCTATATTAATTTTGAAGAAGGCACAACAAAATAAGCCATCAACCAAACTTTGACATTTCTAGGCCTAGTGTGGCATACATGTACCATATATTATGCCTAGCATTGTTTGAACAGGTTTAGTTAGATCTGATTATATGGTTACATTTCCAATTTTCAAATTCTGCACGTTTCACCAAATAGTTGTAATAGAATTATATTTTTAGGTGGATGAATTGATCCCTTTCCACATTCCCCGGGGGACCATTTTGGATATTACTAGACTCTACAGACAAGGTAATGCAGTATTTTACAATGTACAGTACGGCACATAAAGAGTTGATTAACTAACAAACAATTAACTAACCAGGTTGTTAAACGATTTGGCGGGTCGTATTCCAGGGAAAATTTATATTTAGGACCTTTAATATATATATATATATATATATATATATATATATATATATATATATATATATATATATATATATATATATATATATATATATATATATATATATATATATATATATATATATATATATGACAATGTCAGACCACGGAGGAAAATGAAACAGAAATTTCCTTAAGTACTTTCGTATATTAAATACATCTTCAGAAGGAATGATCTTCATTCCTTCATCTTCATTCCTTCTGAAGATGTATTTAATATACGAAAGTACTTAAGGAAATTTTTGTTTCATTTTCCTCCGTGGTCTGACATTGTCACATTCTTAATCACGTGTTTATTTTCGTGATATACACACACATATATATATATATATATATATATATATATATATATATATATATATATATATATATATATATATATATATATATATATACTGTATATATATATATATGTCGTACCTAGTAGCCAGAACTCACTTTTCATCCTACAATGCAAGGCCCGATTTGCCTAATAAGCCAAGTTTTCATGAATTAATATATTTTCTCTATTTTTTTTCTTATGAAATGATAAAGCAACCCATTTCATTATGTAAGAGGTCAATTTTTTTTTATTGGAGTTAAAATTAACGTAGATAGATGACCGAACCTAACCAACCCTACCTAACCTAACCTAACCTATCTTTATAGGTTAGGTTAGGTTAGGTAGCCGAAAATGTTAGGTTAGGTTAGGTTAGGTTAGGTAGGTTAGGTAGTCGAAAAACAATTAATTCATGAAAACTTGGCTTATTAGGCAAATCGGGCCTTGCATAGTAGGCTGAGAAGTGCGTTCTGGCTACTAGGTACGACATATATATATAGATATATATATCGGCGCTACAAAAGACCGAACGAAAAATATCTCTTTTCTCAGCACTCCGTGCAAGAGGCAAGACTGGGTAATGGGTCGTCTTGGATGAGGTATTTAGACATCCTTGTGTCTGGCACATTATTGGATGGGAGACTGTGCAGACAGCTTAGCCGTTGACCAATGACAGCTGTCTTTGTCCCCATCAATGGTAAAGTGATTCATTTAGTCAGCCATAACGCTGCTAGTGGGGATACTGTTACAAATAGGGAATAATTAAAGATGATTTCTTTCTTGAGATAATCATTGTTAGAAAACAACTAATGGGAAAAAATAATTCCTTGCTATAGCTATAAATACTTGGTGTGTTTTGATAGTACTGATGAAGGAAAGATGCAACACTTCAGTAAAGATGAAAAAATATTTATTAATGTTAAGATAACACCTTCAAAAAATGTTTAAGTAAGTTCATAATAGGTATGGTTAACTAAACAAAAAAAATATGTTTCGTAACGCAATTATAGATAAATAATAATTGTTTAAATTAACATAATACTTACATAAAAGCATTCTTTATCTCTATAAATCAAATAAAAATTTTGTATGCTATGATACTTCATTAATTTGCAAATCTGGTTACTTCGGTTGCTCCCTAAGCTAAATTGTAAATATTTTTGACAATCTACTTCATTTCAATAAGTAGATTTATCAAATAGGAATAACTTACTGTGTGTGCTTATATACTAAATTGTGCAGTGAAAGTTTGGTAATGTTCAAGTGCCATAAGTTCTTAGTTCCTTCATACTGTTCAGTGATTTCAAGTTATAATGTATTAATCATTACCGAAGGAAGATTTACAGATAACAATTAGGAAGTAATACCGGTGTGCTGGGAAGAGGAACATGAACGGTGAGCGGAGCCACACACACAGGTCAAGGTAAGACAGACATGTATATTTATTTGCTTACGTTTATTTTATCTGTGGATGTTCTCCTTACACACCTCACATGATGTCAATCAGTTTATCTCTTACTTTAATTACATACATGCATTAATGATTGATGTAAACGGCCTAAGTTTTCTACCTTAATAAATAATTTAATATTTTGAAAAGCTATCCTGAGGCCAGCGGTAATACATAGACTTCCTACTTGGTGCCACCTTAGATCCTTACTTTTAATGGCTAATATATAAATAGAACCCAACGAGTAAGAGTTTTTACGGGCTATTCATGCCCGTACCACCTATTGGGTGGCTTAATCTTTATCAATCAGTAAGAGTTTGTTAAATTAGTTTATTTTGGACCCCATCTGTTTGAGAGTTCTAAAGTGATATGCGTTTGCTTGTTCTATCTGGTCTAATCCTGATAAAATAGTTAGTGTCTTGTTAGTCTGCTAGTTACACACCAGTGGGTGTGGCCAGTAACTGTTTGGGTGATAACAAGGATAGCTTCGCTCTTAGCTAGGAAAAAAAAGCTAATAGCGTACAAATCAAAGTACAGTAAATGTTAGTTAGTTTAGTTCATTTATTATGCACCCCATTCCCATCTTGTGGGCGGTAGTGGAAAGGGTTACAGAGGCACATAATGGGCTCAGGGAGGCACTTTAAAACGTAGTTAGATAGTTTTCTGTTTGAACTGCTACCGGCAACAGCGTCCAAAATTATATACGTTTTAGTGGAATGATCATCATCTTCATTCGTTAGGTTTACCTCTCAATTGTTTTTCCTGTGTTAGTTTCAGATTAACCATTGCCTAAATACAACGGGGACTTGATCTAATGGTCTCTGGCAACCCGTCCTCAGACCAGACTCGTTATAGGCGCGACCCGAGACGCAGTCGTCAATTTAACATATAGTGTAATAAAATTTTGTTCTCGTAATTAAATTATTATTATGCACTAAAATTTTATGTATAGATGTCCGTAAGTTAGGCTAGATTGTGTTTAGGTTCTGCTGGCGAATATTTATTTGTAGTATGTGGGTGAAGCATTTCAACCCGTCCTCGAATCACAAGTCCGTTTCAACCAGCGGACTCACAGACGTATTCATAAATGTGCAAATGCTGTTTATTCAAAACGGGACTTTTCTCAAATAGAAATTAATATGATGATATATTAGCATATTCAGGCATAGGTTAGGTTCAGGTGTTTAGGCTCTGTTGGCGATTATTTGTATTTGTAGTACGTGGGTGAAGCATTTACAGCGTTGTGGTTCGAACAAAATTCGTCAGTGAAGCACTTGTTCCGGAAGTATACGAACGTCATCAGTTGAGTCGTGTGTAAATCGTTTTTAATTCATAAACAGGGGGTTTGGCAGGTGCATGGAATCACTTTTGGGTCTTTGTTTGGAGGAAGAGCTGTATTTGTAGCACGAGGGTAAAGTCTTTGCAGAGTTGTGGTTCGAACAAAAGTCGTCAGCGAAGCACTTTTTCGAGAAGTGTTCGAACGTCATGAGGTGCGAGTCGTGTGTAAACCGTTTTTCGTTCATAAACACAGGGTTTGGCAGGTGTATGGAAAGGACTTTGGCCTTTATTTATGACGACGGGCTACCCAGAGTACAGTGGGGTTTGTTCTCGAGTCACTAGAAAATTTTGGGTTCGAATCCCGAACGGGACAGAAATACAGCCCGTTTTTCATTCATAAACCCTGTTTACAAATGAAAAACAGTTTACTCAAGACTCTACCATGTGCATTGAATTCTGTAACTAGATCAGTGAAGACTGTAACTTGGTTAGCTTAATTAATATTGGGGTTTAGTCCCTGCATGGCCTATTATGTGCCTCTGTAACCCTTTCCATTACCGGCTACAGGATGGGTATGGGGTGTATAATAAAGGACTAAACTAATACACGACTCACAACTGATGTTCATTTATTATGCACCCTCTACCCATCTTGTGGGGGGTAAAACATACTCTTTATTGCTTTAGGGCAATAATCCAAGATGGTAATCAACTCCGTCTTTAAGAGCACGTAAAAGCGCCGTGGGAGACTGACTTATTCTGTTATGGAAGCGCCATTTCAAGGGGCTTCTATTACAAATATTAAATCTTTGTATAGACAAATGGAACAAGTAATGAGTAAATGCATGTATGTATGATATTAAAAGTAAGAGACATACATATTTAGTGTTTTAAATTTATTGAATATAAAAAGGTATTACATCGGACTTAACGGAAACCCAATTTTGCTTCACAAGTAAAACATTTAAAAGTTTATCGTTCTATAGAGTCACTAATATCTATTAATATCAATATATAGCTTTTATATTTAAATTATAATATATAAGTTTTAGACATAATTTAAAAATATAATAAATTTAGGTTTAATTGAGTGAAAACTTTCATAAAGTCGTCAAATTTCTTTGCAAACGAAATAAAATTTGTGTACGGTTCCATCTGTGCCGTGTATGTGCGGTTTCTCGGTAGCTCCCTAAGCTTAAATTATATTTACAATTTTGGCAATCTACTTTGTAGATTTATTATGTTAACATGAATAATGAAAAGTATTAAATGCGCATTAGCTTGTAAGTTAATCTAACCGGGTTGAACAGCAATTTTTTTTTATTGATATATACAAGATTCTTTTCTAAAATACAATACAGCTGACTATATCAACAGAGGTTGATCTTAATATCATCATTTATTTATTTATTTTTTTTTTTTTAGATATATACAAGAGTTGTTACATACTCGTACAGCCACTAGTACGCGTAGCGTTTCGGGCAGGTCCCTGGAATACGATCCCCGCCGCGAAGAATCGTTTTTTCATCCAGTACACATTTTACTGTTGCGTTAAACAGAGGCTACAGTTAAGGAATTGCGCCCAGTAAATCCTCCCCGGCCAGGATACGAACCCATGACATAGCGCTCGCGGAACGCCAGGCGAGTGTCTTACCACTACACCACGGAGACTACAAAATTGTTTCAAGACGTTGATCAGTTTAGTTCAATTTTGGCTAGTGCCATACTGGCTAAACAGTGGATGGCCATAGATGGGTCTAGTCGACCCTTATGCCCCCATTTTACACGAAATGGCAAAAGATACCAATTTCCAATGACTGTATTGTTGAAAGTTGTGTGTAGTTAAAATATTTGCAGTATTGAACATTGTGTATTAAATGTTTATAGTGATGAGTGTGTATAGTAAAAATGGTTCCAGTGAGGAAGAAAGTGTGTAATAAAAGAGCCTGTCCTCAGAGCAAATCCATTACCTCGAATAATAAATTGCCCCCTGAAACCACCTGTTAGTTAGCTAGATATTTGTGATGGTCTGAAATCATATTACAGTTCAGTAATAGTCTACTGGCAAATGAACTTTTGGGCTAAACAGATAATATTTTTAGGTTATAACTTTTTTGTATTTAAAATAGTAGATTTAAAATATAGTGTATGCTGAATACATTTTCTTCTAAAGTCTGACGAATTTAGTTTTCTGTAAACAAAATTCAAGGGTAAACTTAAATAGTTCTCGAATTCTGTATTTCACATTTTATAATAATAATTTATTGTGTCAGAGGACAGGCAGCCTGAGTGTATTCATACATCCAAGGCGGGACCAAAGAGCCAGACCTCAACCCCCACAAGCACAACTAGGTGAGTACACATTAGGCTTATATCAAGGTCTCCCACCCCCCTCACCAAGGATGCAACCCCACAAGCAGGTAACTTCTGAGTACTGTACCTACATACTTACTGCTAGGTAAACAGATGCATTAGGAAATGCGCCCAACCATTTGTGTCCTACCTGGGATTCGAACCCAGAATTCTCGATTGTGAATGAAGATTGAATCAGACTGTACTACCAGGGCCGAGAGCTAAGGTATCAGACTTCCAAGTCTCTGATACCATCAGAAAAGCTGACCTGCCTTCTTTTCGGAATATTTTACTGGAATATCTGCCTATAGCAGTTTTGGTTAAAAAACCACATCAAGCAAATCTAATGAGTTCAAAGTAAGTTCAGCATATTCTGAAACAATGTGAGGCAGCACTTGACTGCACTGAACACCTCAACTGTGACAGCTGCAAAACGCTCAACTTTATTTCAGTAACTGACCATTTATTAAGGATTTTAAGCCAAACAGCACAATACCTAGCACTCTAAAATTATTATTTTAATTCAGTGATATTTGAAGACATCTTCAGTCTACTCAGTTTGCTAGTACGAGCTGGTCGACTTGACTCGCAAACAATAAATGACTCACCTTCCTTCCTACGATATACAGTAGTAGTATTAGGTCTACAAGCTTCTTGCCTGTACCTGTTAGGCTTATTGAGATCACTCTAGACCTACTGATGCACCAATCAGCAATTGCCTAACTCTAAAACAAACTACTTACTGTGGGTGAACACAAGCATCACATGAGAGGAAACAGGCCTAACAATGCAGTTGTTTTACCAAATCAAAAATGTTCGAGCCTTAGCAACCCATTTAACTTATCGAGGCTGATGCTCGAAAAACATTGATATTACAATGCTTTATTTTTTTACTAAAACCCCACAATTTTCACATTGTAATTTTAGTGGAATCAAGCAATATTTTTGGCAAGAGAACAAGTTGAAGAAATGGTAAAACAAATTGCTCCATTCTACCCAAGATTCCAGCTCTAATGCAAATAACCACACAGGGCACTAATCAAGACAAATGATTAAATCTTTGGGTTTCCACTTCTTCATAAAAATAACCAAACCATATTTATCTTATATAAAAAGATATTTCCAAGTATTTTTGGTTATAAAAATAAATATAAACATGTCATCACTGCGAAATATATTTTATGCATCAATCATAGCTATAAATACCATACAGAGTGAACTTGGTGTATTGATCGATACCTGTTATAGACCATTAAACAATTTACATGTAATTTTCTTTTCTACAGACTCGTCTAATCCTCTGAAATGCTAACTTTAATATGACCCACTCGTCATAGTTTGTTAAAATTCAAATATACATAAACAGATCACATTTACAGTATTATCCAAGCTAACAGAATGTTTATCACCATAATGCTACACTACTGTCCACTGTTTCAAATTGACTAGAATCATTTCAGGTTTGACAAGCTATGCATAATGATAATACTGTCAGTATTTAACATGTAGGATTGAACATTGAAAGTGTCGAAAGATCTTTATGAAAGAACAAAAGAGCACACAGAGGTAACAGTTCACTAAACATCTTCATAATGGTACAAATATTACAGAAACTAACACGATTGTCAAAACAGAAATTAAGAAAGCAGATTTGTAAGAACCAATAACAATGTAGGAGTTACAAATAAGTAAATGTTGTAATTGTAAATATAAATAATGTTGAGATTCTGTCCAAAAACTAAACATTGCTCCAAAATTCTTTAAATATACAGTATATTAATCTCGGACAATCAGCAGCACAGTAGAAAGCTCAACATTTATAAAATATTTTATTCAGCATAATTTTCTTTACTCTGCAGGGGATATTACCAAAAAAAAGTATAAAAAACGTATATACAGCAATTGCAGAAAGTAAGCTCTCAAAAAACTTGCTCAGCCTACGATTTTAATTAATTGAGACTATCCAGAATATTATTTATTCCCAAGAAACATATGGTAAATAGTAATTTTGGTAAATATTTGACAATTTGATGTTTTGACACTATGCAATCAGACATAAGAAAAAGCTCATTTTTAAAATGAGTCACTAAAAACTACAGCCCAAATATTGCATGAAATTTCCGCATTATAAAAAAGTGTTGCAAATTTTGTCTATCTGAAGAGCATTATCAAAATATTGTTCAGTAACAAAGCAACAGAAAATCTATAAACATTCAAAATAAATTTTAAGAGATATTTCCCGTTGATAAATATGTACTGTATCTGTAATGACAACTTATTATTTTACAATGCAAATTTTTAAACTAAGGTTATAATTTGACGCTTTAAACATATCCACGGAAAATCACCCATACCTGATCAACCAGGCTGTGACTCATACGTCAGGCTGCAAGCAGCCACGTCCAACAGCCTGGTTGATCAGTCCAGCAACCAGGAGGCCTAGTTGACGACCGGGCCGCGGGGACGCTAAGCCCCGGAAGCATCTCAAGGTAACCTCAAGGTAAGGACAAGAGCCTTAACATAGTTCAATTTACAATGTGTTGGTTTTACTTAAACTCTACCTGTATTATTCACCAAATAACATTGGATAACACATCTACAGGTGAAGGATACAGTAACACACTATACTATCTTAGTTTTAAAAATGGTGTACAATTCAGTAAAATAAAGTTAAGAATAGACCTAATCTGCAACCATTAACCTAATGATAGCAAGTGATTCAATATAGTTGTACTCTACTGCACAAAATGCAGCAGAGTGATGAAGTGTTAAGAGATATATAAATGAAACAGGCATGCACTTTGCAGATTTACTGACAACTAACCCATATGTTACTAGCAACATTCACAAAGGTTGCAAGCAACTAGTGTCATACTGTAGATGCGAGACTAAGGGCAATGTACGTGAGGCATTTTGGAGACGACTGCAATGACTTAAGGCCAGTAATTGTGAGAAATATGCAATATTTCAATTTAAAATAAATGATAGTACCAATATACAAAAGAGTCTGACAAAATGTGCAAGAAAAGAAAATTACAAGAGGTATTAAAAGTAGTTACTGTACACGACAGAACAGCTTCAGATAGATGCTGTTGTACCATGACATAAAAAAAAAAAAAAAAAAAAAAAAAAGAGTATGGTTGGTCACTTTTCTTTACATACTGACAGTATGGGGTTAACACCCTCTACCTTTAAGTAACACTTGGGAATTGAATCAAACCTCAGCATTTAAAACAGTACTTACATTTAACTTCAGAAATACTAGAACGCATTTAAATAAACCTACAAAAAAAAAATACCAAACATTTTACCTCAATTGCAAAGTAAACAAAATAATTACTGTATATACATAAATACACAAAAAACTAAATACTGTATACATATATATTACATTACACATGCATGCTTCTATAATCAACCGCCTATTACCCTTCAGTATACTTATATAGTGTACTAATATGTGGCAGGTATTTCAAGTCATCTTTCCAACACCTGACTGGCTTGTGCTGTATTGTACTATAATAACCACATGTTCTTAGCTGTAAACACACTAGCCCAAGTCTATTTACCATTTCATTGAGAGTTTGTAAGGCATTATAAATATTGGGAAAATGATACTGCGATATAGTTTGCAACTTCTCGGCACCCTCACTTTCTTTTCCCTAACAGTGGATACAGCACGAGTGATCCCTGTATCCCATTCACGTTACCGTTTGTTCGTCCAATAAATAAAATTGTACTCTAAGCAGATAGAATGCTCAAACATGTAAAAGAAAAATCTAAATGCAAGAACTTCATTGTCAGTTGTGTACGATTATGGACTTGGACAAGCGTGCCTCTAAGACAATCTTAACATTCATAATAAGAAATCAGATCCATAGACTACTCAAATCTATATGTTAATAAATACTGTATATGAAAACTCATTTTTCATATACATATGCCCATTATAAAAATAAATACATAATCATTCAACATTATAAGTTCCACTGAGAACTTGGAAGAAAACAGGAGTGATATTTTTAGTTAAGGCTTGTAACTAATCTAGTCTGATATGTCAAACAAAATGGCAAATTAACCTTTTTTTTTGTTTTACTGTTATTATGGTACTTTACCAACGTGATTTTTATTTAGATGGGACTACATCCCAAGCTAGGCACATGCACTTCATCTTAAATTTACACGCCTTCTAATTACTGTTCAAATTTATTTTTTAACTACATTAACCCCAACACTATTATAGGCTTAGGAGCAAACTAGTAATTCCAGTTTACCAAGACCAGACCTAATACTGGTTCATTGTGTATAACCAGTTTATGATTTTCTAATTGCAACTAATGGACCCCTGAACTTAATAATCATCTACTGCACTATATAATAATTATCAGATATACTTTGTTTTAAAACCTAGCTTTATCTCACCTTGAAACCTAGCTTTACCTTGCCTTAATTTAAAACCTATCTTTACTTTGCCTTAAAACCTAGTTTTACCTCATCTTAAAAATCTAGCTGTATTTTTAAAATACTGTGTTCATTACACACCAGATCACATTTGTTCTGTCAAGAAAACTATTTTTGAAATCATAAGAAAATATTTGGTTAAAATGCATTCAATTATTGTGGATGCATTATGAGACTTTGAGACAGCCAGGGTATCAGGCTACCCCACACCTATTGCATCGAGTTGTGAAGGTTCATGCAATGTGCTAAGGTGTGTAAACTGCAGTTTTTACTGGTCTTTCTGCCATGACACTTTAAAGTGGTTTGGATACTTGAAATGAGAGAGCTAGTAAAGAAGGCATGTGAAAAAGGCATTGATGGTCATAAGGCCTTAATGGATATGCATAAAGTGAACCGAGGGGAAGGTATGTCGGATACTGAAGCATGTAGAGTGCAGAGATCTTGTGAAGAATGATATTCACGAGGTCATTGGTCTACAATTAAAGAGAAAGTGGTAAAGAATGTTTGAGGAGAAGAGGACAAAAAGGCATAAGGAAATATATTAGAAAATGTAAATGCACATGAGCACTGCACATTGTTGCACTTAAAAAGACAGCTTCCATTCATTCCTGTTAAGAGTGAATTAATTGCATTTTGGTCTAGAAGCAATTCACATAGGATTTTTGGTGCTACTGTACTGGCGTCTTATGGCAATACCGAGTATGGATGGTGGTAATGGTGGTCAAGGGTAACTCGGAATCCAAAACATCATTCAAAACAAAATATAAATACTGTAGTGCTAAAGGTATCTTTCCTGACAAGTAACCTTTTCCCCAAGAAAGTGGGAAAAGAGGTACTGTACTAATGATATGATGTTTATGATTTATATATCCAAATACTGTACTATAGTAGTGACTGGCAGCACCTTTAAGACAATTATTGCAATACAGAACAAAAACGGCTTTCACCGCTAACACAAGAATGGACATCTTAAAACCTTACATTCCTTTAATTAAATTGACTCGCCTCTTCTACAACCCTTATGCAATCATATGACATCTCTCTTAAGTACACCACACTTCCCACTTGCACAAATACAGGCAGTCAACTCCTCAACAGTTGCCTGGACTTCACTGCTATATATATTCCTACCTCACAAGCTTACTGTTATCCTCTCCAGATGGCTAAACTATCCTCTGGATATCTTGCAGTCATGCTTTACCTAGATTTTAAATTTTTTTACTTTTTTTACAGTATTATTGTGGTAGAATCTCGGCCCAAGGATTAGCACTAAATATAAAAGTTTTTAGACACTTATCTCTCGGTTGAAAAAACTTGGCAACTCGCAAGTAAGATCAGTTCCCACAGTCTAGGTTATCTTGATACAGCTAACCAAACCCATACTTCACAAAGTTTGATTACCCAACAGCCCTGTCTAGATATGGGATGAAGTCACACTTCATGGGTTATATATATTCAAATTATTTAAAGCTAATCAACAATAATCAAAATGAGATCACCACTGAGAATGCACAACAAATCAAGGAATGCTTTCTTAGTAATTCACATGCCCTATTTCAGGTTTTCAGAGCAAACCAAACATTGTGGTATTGCATTTTAGGTTACTGTGTACAGAGCTTGTAAATAAACATACAAATTACCAATCACTTTAAATCCTTTTTGCTAACAGAGCAAAGCATCTGCATGTAAATGCTATTGATACCATTAATGTAACTGCTCTGTCCATTAAACAAAAAAAAGTACCACTCTATTTTCCTTGTTAGTAATGCCAGTATGAAATGCTATGGAAGGATTACTGCAGACCATATGTGGGAAGCTACGTACCGAAGTAGGTATAGGTCATGGAGGGAATCACAAAGTTTATATCCAATACACAACACTTTAGTTTCCAATAGGTTATCCTGATCAGTAGCATCTACAGTAACATTTACATCTATTTATAGAATGCAACTTTACTTAACCAGCAAATCTCTATTCATTAATTAAAATGCAACATTCGTGGGCAAATTCTATTGCTTACAATCATTTCACAGCATATAGTTGCTTGGGTACTGGGTTTGTATTACAAAAAACCCACTAAAGCTTATCAATTTCTAGATTATAAAAAGTCTATCACACATGCAGCTCTTCCAAAGCAGGTGGACATCTGGAGAAAAACATATCCCACATGTTTCTCAACATACGGAGATTTTGACAAGACCCTGATTCAGTAATCCAGATCATAGCTTTTTACATCTGATTCTATAAAAATACTGTTACAGGATTAGAAAAATAGACATTGTGAAAAACAGGAAAAGTCAAATACTGTAATACTGTTGAAACATAAAAACTCAAAGAAAAAGTATGTTAATTACTAGTACCTAATCTTCTCATGACATTTTAAAGATTATCACCAAAGAAAGTCTACCATTTTAGCAGCTCTTAATGGAAAGTGCCAAAATTTTACATGATAGGTACAGTAATATCGACATACAGTATATGGCAAGATTTTTTATCTTATTTTTGTGCACAGCCGGTGAGTACATGTGCAATGGTAATTATAAATTAGTAAGATTAAATTAAATGCAATGTCTAGCTTTCTACCCAAATCCTGTTTTCCAATGTTTTACTATTACAAAAGTTTCTAAATATATGTGTACTACAATTTTTGTTAGGCTAAAATCTTTACACAGAGGTAATGTTTGGATTCCAATATCAATTTAGATATTTAACTTAAAGTACTGTATTAGTTTTTAAAACTACTACAAGTCCCACGAGAAAAGATGATGTTTCACCAGCATGTCACGCACCCCTTCACGTAGTGGTCGCTGATCTTGGTTTGGTGGTGGTGGTAGTTCCCAATCTGGGTTTAAAGTAAAGGGAAACTGAGCCAAGACACGAAGCTCACACTTGATCTGTACCCAGCCGGGAGACCTGAGGAAGGACCATGGCTGGTACCAGCGCTCCACCACATCCACACTTGAGCACAGCACCTCCAGCCACAGGTGCAGAACCTGTGGCAAAGCAGCCATGTACAAATATTGATTTTATATAACCTGACCAACTAAAATGAATTGCGTGTTTCAGATCCCTTATATTTAGAAAACAAAAACTGAAAGAACACTTTATACACCAGTATAAAAACACATGTGATGATAAAATCAATCGCAAAAACAAGCACTTCACATATATATGGCACTATTAATTTAAACATTTTAATCTTAAAAAGGATTAAATTCATGTAAAACAACAGGCAAGACGACAATAAAATCATAATTCAAACACATTAATCCTGCGCACCTGCTCATTAAGTCCCAGGCATATTAGGGAACGTAGTTTAACATCCATCTGTGCATGTACAGCATCATGACTCATGTTGATAGCTTGTACACATCTATAGAGCAGCTGTCAAAAGTAAAAACATTTCAAGTAGCTCCTTTTAGACAGGTTTGAAAAAAACAAAATATTATATTGTATTAAAAGGACATTATCTTATCATATCAATTCATCATCATTATTATTTCTTCATTTGCATGGGGTGAAGAAGCTGAAGGCAAAAAGAAACAGGAAAGCAAAATAGGAAAAGGAGGTTATTATGATGACACTTGTGCAGTCACTATTTAAACCTTACTACAGCAATCCCTCCTCTTGACCTGCTGCTCCTTGAACCCTAAAAATGACTAGAAAACTTGCTCTCCAACACTCATTCATTCAATATGATGAACCCAGTTCAGTGTCTCACAAAAATTTTAAAATTTAATGATCTTGGCACTCCAAATCTTTCCATTATTCTTACAATCCCCATGTCACTACAAATGTATCTTAGATATTGTTTATTTTAACTGTTTTGACTGATTATTTTATTCTCATGTCCCACCAGCAACTGTACACCAGGTAGGTACTGTCACTCCGTGCAGCACTCTCGCTGCATCTCTAACTATCTTATCCCTCCTAGCTAAGACTTGGATTGAACCAGCCACTTTCCTTCTCTGATGTATACCCTCAGCTTCATTTTCTAGGTCTTCTCCATGTATCCCTATTTCACATAATGTAGTATATGCATGCACCCCTTTAAGAAATTATGCTGCTGCTGCCTGCCCCCCCCCTCCCCCTTCCCCTCTCTCTCTCTCTCTATCATCTCTCTCTCTCACTATCTTTCATCTCTATCTCTATCTCTCATCTCTCTATCTCACCACCACCACCATTACTTTTTCACATTCACTTTCAGCGGTCTTCTTGTCACATACATCAGCAAAACTTTCAATTACATAAAGCATATTTCAAACTTTCTGCTAGACGAATGGCTTCATCTGAATATACCAAATGTGACATACTACATGTAATTTGTTTAGATGAGGGGAAGAAGCATACTAATCATTTATGCTTTTATTGCATTAGATTGTATATGTATACCTACGTATGTCGGCATATATTTATTAATCTGTACATATATTTAGGTCACCTAACTCAGTTTCAGAATCTTCCCCAACATTTGCATACAAATTATAGTAGTATGAAATGTTTTCAATAATGTATACCTCTTCTGGAGTTAGCACTTTGCCATCTTCATCTAGTCGAAACGTGCGGCAAAGAACCAAACGGGAGTAGACGGAAGAAAAGTCTCTCTCTACTTCTCTTGCGGCTGATTCCTCAATAAACAGCCATGGATGACATGGACCCCCTGTAATATAAAAAATTTACAAATACCAAAATAAGACATAAGTCAGCCAATTATATAAACACAGCATTGAACTGTACCATTGATTATACTGTACCTTTTACACACACATACACACAATTAGTTTTAGCATGCATGAAAAATTTATCAATGATTTAAGAAAATTACTGGTCTTAACAGTAGAGCAACGGTCTCGCTTCATGCAGGCCGACATTCAATCCCTGGCCGTCCAAGTGGTTGGACACCATTCCTTCATCCCATCCCAAATCTTTATCCTGATCACTTCCAAGTACGGTACTGTATATTCGAATTGGCTGGCACTTTCTCCTGATAATTCCTCTCGATAATGAAATAATGAAGATAATAAAGATAATGAGATTTTATCCTGATGCTCTCACTCCATGGCATGAAAATATATAATGCTATTAAGTGATCTGAATGGTAGTAGAAGATGGTTTAAGAACAGTACCTCAAGAGAAATGTTTCTTGTTGAAATGATGCAATTAATGACCTGCAAACATGTTCATACTGCTTATTTTGAGGTTATCTCGAATTGATTTCGGGCCCTTTTAGTGTCCCCGCGGCCCGGTCCTTGACCAGGCCTCCACCCCCCAGGAAGCAGCCCGTGACAGCTGACTAACTCCCAGGTACCTATTTACTGCTAGGTAACAGGGGCATTAGGGTGAAAGAAACTCTGCCCATCGTTTCTCGCCGGTGCCTGGGATCGAACCTGGGACCACAGGATCACGTGTCCAGCATGCTGTCCGCTCGGCCGGCCAGCCCTGGCATATAAATTACTGCTATACAGTAATTTATCAGCTTATAAGTACAGTACATGTGACACCATAAACCTAAGACTGAAGGATATATGTATTAGTTCCTATGGATATATATTCCGACTAATGACCCTGGTGTGTGTTAATACCTTGACAGAAAATTTAAAAAATCATAAAATGAAATTTAACATACTGATACAAGGCAGGTATTTTAGGAGAGTTAGAATTTTTAAGATTTATTGTTTATGGAAATTAAACCTTCCATATTTTGGTGGTGTACATGAAGCTCAGCCTCTCCATCTGTCACTGTGTGCAACAGAGGCACCAAGGATGATATTAAAAGATAAGCCGTACTGTATAATATAAATGAACATGCACAATAGACATAGCTAGATAAATACAGTTAAGACGTAATGACTTTTATGTAATGTCAAAATTATACATAACTTTATAAAAAATGAAATGCCATTCTTCTAAAAAGTTACACCACTTTCATTAGATTCTTAAACCTCAGAACATCAGTCACACTCAAGAGCCAATTGTGATTAAATAAAACTAACCAAGGAGTGAGGTTTGGCGCATTCCATGCTGAAGAATTGCTTTTAACGCTGGACAGAGAGTTCCTCTCACTAGATCCGTCACCAAGGCATTAATAGCATCATCACCGGCACGGCTATACTCTTTACTACGCTCATCCAGAACCTCAACAAACTTAGCCGGGAACCAACCTTGGAAAACAAAATATTTCATTCAGGTTCAAAGCAGCTTACATTATTTAAAGATAAATAGTTTGCCAAGGGAACTTTAAGAATGTAAAAAGTCAGAGACATATATAGAAAATACACCTCGGACATCTGAGCTACAGCCATCAAATATTTTAATTAATATTGTTTAGAAAATAGTTATTATTACAATCCTTAGAATAAAATCTGTCTTTATTAACTCAAACATTTATTCTGAAATGAATGGGATAAAATGAACATTGCAAAATAAATGAAAAGAGCAATAAATAAAATGGGCAAGAAAAATGAATGTAACAGAATGTATTAAAAGATGGAACTAACAACTGAACTCACCAGAACAAGCATATAAATCTTAAGATCAAGTTATATCAAATTTGCGTATGCCACACAAGCCATTCATTACTCCAGCTCAATAAAACATAAGATGTTATGGCATTGAACATCACGATTAGTTATCAGAGTTACTAAATATTGTGTATCACCTCGCAAGCCATTCAGCTCTCCAATCCAACAGTGCTCATCTCGCTGGGACACGATGGTAATGATGTCATTCTTACGAAAACCCAACTCGTCGTCATCGTGCCGTTCAAAATCTGTGAAGATAGGTTAACTAAAGAAACATACAACAAACAGTAACACTCCACATGAGGTGGTGCACAAGATCTTGAGTCTTTGTAGGCACAGATAGGTAAGCACAAATAAAGTTTTAAAGAATGTTATACATTGATATTTCGGTGAAATATCATATGCCTTGACCTTCAGTTTTTCTTTTTAAACATTATGTAATACATTTTCAGAACTACTGTAGTCCACTCAGATGCCCCCTAAGGCATGCTCACTGTATGTACCATTAGGGCAGGATCATGATGGTCAGAGAAGGATGTCATTTTACACCGTCGTTGCAAGGATCCTTTCGTATGTCCCTGATTTTGAAACAAAATTATGTCAATAATAATGACTCTATTCAGGCACCAGCAAACCCCTGTTTGTTGCAGCCAAAGTCCCTTCTGCCTCCAGCATTTTTTCTATGGGGTTGAGGACCACTCTATAATAATACTGGAATAATAATAATTTGTTGTGGATATGTTCATTTGATATATCACATTACAATATTGTGATTTTTGTGTGCACTGAAGTCAGAGGTACAACTATTTGGATGACAGAGCCCGAGTGCATGGGGTAATTGTGTGAAACCCTGGTTAGGCTTCCACTGTGGTAGCCTTGGGATCGTCGTGAGAGCAGTAGCACTCCAGGTTGCAATTCTTTTCCATGCCATGGTACGGTTGACTAGAGCGCGTCTGGGAACATCCAGCGCATAGATTCGAACCCCTCATCAAGACCCTTGAGGATTTGTTCATTTGATATCACGTTATTGTGATTTCTGTGTTTAATAATAATCATAATAATTCATTGTGTGGGGGGAACAGGAAGCCAGAATTTACATCTACCTTTGCATGTGTTCAGTCTGCCTTGCGTGTGCCTCCCTGGCACCAGACATATCTGAACAAATTCCTGCTGTAATGGCACAGAACGTAGCCCCACTCTGAATTCCTGCATCCTCTCCAATACGACATCCAGTGAAATTGCCATAGTGAGCATCATAGTGTCATGGTCAGAAAATTGCTTGCATAGTTATTCAAAGCTCGGTTTTGTATTTTCTCAAGCGCAATACAAAAAATTTATTTAGTACTTACCTTTTAAGATTTTAGTTCGTTATAAAAGTTCATAATACAATATTACTCTGTTACTGTACTAAAATGTATGGAAATTTTATGGGTTAGCTCCTTCAAACAGGGTTGTGAGAACTATTTAAATTAAATTTAAATTAAAATGATTTATTGTGAATTGTATTTTATTCAAATAAGTTTATTCATGTATATATACATCACCAATTGACCCTATACAACTGCAGTTAACCGTGCAGAGCTACTCACCAAGCAGTGCCTTTGCTCGTCTGTGTCTTGATCGTGCCGTGGCCAAAAAATTGGGAAGATCATGCGCATGAGAGTCCAAGGAATAGTCCGGGGTGAGTGTGGCAGAGGTAAAGTTTGGCTCGATGCCCTGCAACACAACATATACATTTGTAATGGCAGAATATTTTGTATTATTCAAAAGACTAACAACTTATAAACACTAAACCTACACATTACCTGATTTAAATTAAGAGTGATGACAAAAATAAGAACAAGATGACTGCAGAGGCTCTATTTGTCGCTAAGTGAGGTAGCTCTTGTTTATACCAAACAACACATATTTATCAACAAGTTGTTGTACAGTATATACAACAAAGAGCATTTCCATAAAATTAGAGATGTGATGAAATTGATTTCTCAATACTGGTATATAAATTGAAAATGGGATGAAGAAAATACTGAATATTGAATATTTGAAGGCTTCCTGATGCCATGTACCCACATGGTTCACCTAGACCTCAGAACCAGACCAGCTCTATTGACCTGCTCCCTCACCATGACAGGGATCTCTGCTAATTTTTCTGCCATAAAATCATGGAAGGAGACATAGGAGTCTCTCTTCACCACAAAGTGACCAACTTGCTATTAAATAAAAGTAATAAAATCAAAACAATGTCTAACAGCAAGCTAGCTGCTTAGTGACGAACAGAGACTTGGTCCACAATTTATGTGATGGCAGCATTAGCAAATGGCCTTGTTACGTTAAAAGAGCAAGCCAAGAGAGCCTGGCATATTTTGTGGCTTTGGTGGATGATATGAGTACACTGCTCAGTAAGCTATAATGAATTGTTTATACTCTGCTCATAATGAAGATGCCTTCTTGCATCCTTGAAATGCAAGGAAGAAAAAACTAATTTTCCATATTTAATTTCAATAGGTAAATTACTTATTTCAGAATTAAAACAAACTCATTAAATTTTGTGTTCTCATTTTTTCATACCACACACTAACACCAGTATGAACAGTATTAAAGAAGGAACTATAATTACTACCAAAAGCACACACTCCACAACCAACCATATTTTTCAACATCTGTAATACATGTATCCACTATCAGGTATAAATTTATACTGTACAGTAAAGTATATAACTAAAAATCTACAAATTGGTAGTCAATAAAGAGGCTGAAAGCAATATAGCATTATTAAATTTTGACATGTTGCCTATCGGCAAAAATTACCCCAAAAACTGTGGCGCGTACTTGGAAGTGTCTGCCCACTTGAAGTATAGCTTCCCTCAAGTCAACCAACAGCTCTGTCTGCCGAATGTTCTTGTTGCGTAGATCATCTGCATTTTTATGTTCTCCAAACAATATTATCTCCAGCATAGATTTACTTTTGCTCACTTGCCGTCTGAAAGGAGGATTCAACAATGAGGAATGTAGTATAGCACTTAAGTGTAATAGTGCTGGTGCCACAATGGCACCAGCACTGCAAGTATCTTTCCAAACACTCCTCCACTGTTATACTGTATAGGATATGAGTAGGCACTGGAAAAAAAGTTCAAGTCAACCTGAATAGCCATCAGAGGCCCATTTGTAGAACTGAAGACCTAATAAAATCCTTTCATGGTGTCACAAGTATCCACCAAGTTAAGTTTCATAACTTCTTATTTGCCACCATGACCATGCCTATCAACCCACTACCAGGTGGGAAGTAAGGAAACTAGCTTGGGAAAGTGCCAAGCCATTATGACTATATAGCACTTGGAAGGGGTCAGGATAAGGATTTGGGATGGGGGGGGGATTGGTACCCAACCACTGGACAGTCGGGGATTGAACACCAACCTGCATGAAGCGAGACCTATCGTCCAGCCCAAGTGGTTGGATGCACTAATTCCTATGCAACTCTTGTAACAATCTCTCTTTCAGTTGATAAAAAAAAGTTGTACACAGTGAAGAATGAGAGATTAGGGTTGGGATCAGGTGCAAAGGTGTGGATCTGAACAGAAAGGTGCTCATCTTGCTGATTTGGAAGCCTTTATGAGCTACTGCATCACATTTGGTTATTTAGTAACCTGTTCTTTGATATAGGCACCTGAAAACTGTTGAAATTATAATAAGATATAATCCTGTGATGCAAAATGATGCTGCGGCAAGAACGGTAAAGAATACGTCCAGAAGAGAGACCACAGAATGAAGGCTACTACTGTCTAAGGAGGTTAAGTGAAAATAAACCTAATGTCACATACAAGCAGCAAAAAAAAGGGAATGTTGGGCAAGCACATTTCAGCTGGTTGTCTCAATCCTCTTCCCCTTCAGAGTCTCCACCTCTCACAACAGACCGCCAGCTCAAACTATCTAAATGGCTCAAGGCTCTCCACCTACTTTCCATGTATGGAGTTAGTAAATACATGAATATTTAGATTTTTTTATAAACCCTACAAGATGTATGGCAATCTCTGAACATTACAAGATGTGCTGTACTAACTAAACTTTACAAGATGCAAGTCCAAGATGTACTGTTTTGTACTCCTAAACCAACTTATTAGAAATCTTGTTTAGTGGAAAGATACTGGGCAATACAAGACTATGCTGCCAATTTACCTATTTAGATGTTGCTTGGGAAGATTGGTCGAGTTGTCTGGGTTAATAAGAGCGCCATGGTCCGCCATGAGGTAGGCCAGGTGTCGCCGGCGATGGGTTTCCACCATTACGTCTGTTAAGCTCCCACACACACTCTCCATTACCTAAATCAGAATCAAGAAACATATACTCTGTCATATATATCACTAAAAACACTTTTTGACCCGACCAGGATTCAAACCCCTAACTTCCAGGATCATACCCAAGCATACAGGTAATCAGTAAAACAGATAAAAAGAATTAACACAACTGGGATTAATTTGACAAATATGCAACAGTTGGCATTCAGTAAGTGCAATGAAAAAAAAAAAAGATACTTATAAACTGTCATCCGTACTTCGACAGTAAGCATTCCTATGACACTAAAACACATCATCCGATTGGTATTAATAAACATTTGTATATTCATTTCTGTTGTGCATAATCAATGAAGAAGGAAGAGAAAAGAAAATCAATTAGAGCAGCAGCAGCTCCAGTACCCTACCTTGAACAAACACTCCACATCATCAACATCACCAGGAATATCCGAGAGTGCGTTGAATATCTGTGCCGAGTTCTCCAAACTACGTAGTTCTGCTTCTGTAAAGATGAGGAAAATAATTAATTTACCTTACCTTTTCCTGCCAAATGCAGTCTATTCTTGTTTTTCAAATTGTCATCTGTACTGTATATATTTCCTACAAAAAGGAATCAAACTAATTTAAATAATAAATAATTTAGACATTATTTAAAGATATAGTACAGTACTCATCTTACCTTTAATCTTGAGCATGGCAAGAGTGACCTGGAATAGGACAATTGATCCATCAAGAAAGAAAAGGTCCCACACTCTCAGGAGAATCTTCATGTGTAGAACCGAGGCAAACACCGTAACGAACCAGTGCAATGTAATGAGCGACAGTTCTATGTCGTGTTCCCTCACAACCGACTCTACCCCGGGCAAATAAGTAGATACCAGTGCAGCCAACACTCGCTGGTCTGCCTGCACACCTGTATATACAAGAGTACAAACTACAGTCTAAAACCACTTGAAGATTAAATGCCACCTCGACACCTATTATCACCGTTTCACCATCTAAAATCTTGAGCAAGTACAAATCTCAAGTAATATTCAATGCATTTAGACAGTTAATATAGCATAATAATAATTTGGTTGGGGAGAGGCAGCATGTGTATGTGTGTATATATACACACACATATAAATATATATATTTATTTACACACACACACACATATATATACAATATATAAATACACACACACACACACACATTATATTATTATTATTATTATACTATATATACAGTACATTATGCTTATATCTAGGTCCCCCCAAGGTCGAACTACTGACCTTCTCCAGGATGTAACCCCCCCCAAGAGTTGTCTAACTCCCAGGTACCTATTTATTGCTAGGTGAACATGATCATTGGATGCAAGGAAATGTGCCAAACCATTTATGTTCCACCCGTGATAATACAAATATATCTACAACTTAAGTTTTTATATAAAAATCTCAAGCATGGATCAGCAATTCATTTTATAATTTACTACAAGTAATATGGAGTACTAAGAGCACACCATGTATTAAAATTTAGTTGCTATACATTGTTTAGGCATTATCAGGGTGGATTCAGTGGCCCAAAGTATAGGTCTAGCTACCCTGAAGCCTAGCAACTGGAAAAGATTTTCCAGTGCAGCCCACTACTATTACCACCAATGGGCAGATATGGCTGAATTGACAAGTCATCACCATAGAAAATTTCAGGCGTGTTAAACCAATCGTGATTTATTATGAACAAATAACTTTTGCAAGATAAGCCACAGCTGCCTGTTAATGTCTGTGGCAAGGCATCATTGTACTAAGTGTAAGGGTGAAGTGTCAGATCATTCACAACATATTGTCTGAAAAGTCATTTCATATAGAAAAGCAGACATAAGCAGCGCTAAGTATTTCAATTAGGTTTATGAGTGGTAAGACTTGAAATGAATTAAAATCACACAAAATCATTAAGAGACAAGTACCGTAAAAGCCGGGAGGTTGAGAAGCAAGTGGTTCTTACCCAGCAGTGTAGAGGAGTAGTAAGAGGCAGGGAGGAGATCTTCTACTATTGTGCACATGACCCAAAATGCTTCCTCCTCCTCTAAGAAGAGCAGGAGGGATGCAGCCACCATTCCTGTTCCCTGGCAGTACCTGACATGCACAGTGTTAGTAACTCATGCAACCACTTCAAGGCAATTCTTTGACATACATTTGAGGTTTTATGACTAACAAAATAAGATGTTAGTTTTTAAAGGATTAAAGTGATACTTATGTTGTAACCTTACAGTCTAACCTAAAGAAAAAACACCAGATACATTTTCCAGTCAGTAGCAAAATGTAAATATTACAAGAAACTTTGCATAAAGTGCTCAATATGACACAAAATTGCCATTAATTACTGCCTAATACAGTATTCGTGAACCTCATCACCTTTCATGCAAGGCAACATAGAAAAGTTAAAACACTGCAGCTTCAAGATATATTAGTGTCAGGGATTAGTTTAGGAACAATGAACAATGAAACTTGATTTCTCTAAGACTACACTAACTAAAATTAACCAAGATCCAATACCATCTTTCCTGCTTAACTATTTTAATTCAAAGCACACAAATTAATGGAAACAGACCACAAGTATTAAATAACACACATACATCTGATGTGTTAATATATGAGTAGTACAGTACCGTTATATCTAAACACATGCGTGACTTTTCTACCCATATTTAAAGCAGGACTGGCTTGTGCAGTCTCTTTTTCTAATGACTTACTTGCAACACATCTCCCAAAACCGATTAATAAATTCCCTCTTTTTTTTTTCTAATACTGTTACAATACTAAGAGAAAATACTGAAGTCATACATTAGGATCAAACCTGCATTCCTGAACTCCTCACACACACATTTCAACTGAACCACATCTTGACTGGAAACACCCAACACATAGGTTCGAACCCTCAGCAAGGCTCCTGTTGGATTTGTTCATTGATATATAATGTTAATGTGATTTCTCTGTGTACTGAACCACATGTTACAGAATTTGGTTTCAATCTAACCATACTGCATCAATACTTTCTCATATGTCACATTTTTGTGTTTTCACTGTGCACTATTATTAATACTGCCCCTTTTGATATCCTGCACCCACTGGGAGCTGTTCATACTTGAAGGACCAGCTTATCTTGTCTCACCAAACCATTTATTTTCTACAGGCATTTCAATAAGCACATGGAAGTTCCCTGAAAACCTCCATCATGCTGATTTCATTTCCATTTCCTTGAAGAAATCGTCATTTGCAACTACCCCAGTGAAGCCGTCATCACTGCTCAATTATTTTAAACCTCTTTTTTATATGCAGTATTTCACCCTTATAGTAGTAGGCTTCCATCCATTTCACCCTTATATTCTATTCCTTATTTGTTTAACTTTTCCTTTAATCCCAACTCTGCTGTAAATCAGCCTTTCTTCTAGATACAGTATGCAGTGTGTTGTACTCGATGAAAAAAATCTCCTAATTTTCTCATGGGCTTGTTTCTCAGAACACATTATTATATACTGCAGCTTTCACAAAATTTTCCATCTAAAGATTCTGCATGTGCAGTCCTGATTTAAATTTAAAGAATAATCAACATATGTACAGTACTGTATATACTAATGGTAATACATGTAGAAGAAACTATTGTACAGTAAACTCTTGCTTTGCATAAACTCAGAAAATTTCAAACTCATTTCACACAGCATAGGGATTTGCCACCAAAATGTGAAAAATATAATTCATGGTTTGTTTAGCTCAAGCTGTTAAGGGTGTTTTGTGTGTTTCAAGCACTTTTTGGATTCCATTCTTGCATTGTGGCACCTTCCAAACATTCTGCAATGCCTGCTGCAACATATGTCCATGAAGAAACTAAGTATAAAGTTTTCTTTCATCTTCATTACTGGCGAGTGTGCAAATTTGTTCCATACAGTGTACGTGACCTGGGAAGTGGCAAGTATTGCACTCTCATCTATGCCACTGGTCATGTACAAAAACCACTGTATACAGAACTGTATTTTTGTAACACACAGAAATCACAATAGCGTGATGCATCAAATGAACAAATCCACAAGGGCCACGACGAGGGTTCGAACCTACATCCGAGAGGATCCCAGACGCTGCCTTGGTCGTGGCTACCATGTCGTAGTTCAGTCGATTAAGACAGCGTCTGGGATCCTCTCGGACGTAGGTTCGAACCCTCGTCGTGGCCCTTGTGGATTTGTTCATTGTATTTTTGCAACTAGAATGTAGCAAGAGTATGTACTAAGTAATAATGTTCAGTGCGCTATTGAGAAAGGATTGAAAAAAAGATGACCGAGGACCAATGATCGGCATCTTTTCCAATCTTGACCTCAATTTATGCGAGTTCTCTTTGCGGGATGCATTTTAGGAATGCATCCCTTGTTCATATCAATGGGCTACTGTACATATGCATATGCTCATTGTAATACTGTATAAGCAAAAGAAAATATATGATATAACCTGAATTCAAACTTACCCAATGTCCGGATAGAGCCAGGCAAGTGCACGTAACACTCGTCTGAGACGTGGGATGCCGGTGGAGGTGAGTTGGGAAAAGCAAGCATTTGTTGGCATGGTGCGCAACAGGTCTTTTTCTATCTGTTTGCTTGTCATAAGTGCATCATTGCTGGAAGCCTTCACCACCTCCCTGTATGAGATGTCTGACTGCCGCTGTTTCTGAAGAGCTCCTGCAGGTTAATATATGCATTAGGTAGATTTACAAAATTTTAATAATGAAACAAAATTAATGATTACATCAAATTATCATTTCCCAATTTCACTGCAAGATAGAGGAAGAGTTTTTCAATGAAAAAGACTTTTCTTTCAGTAATCCCAAGGCTTGTCATTTGAAACTGCCTGGTAAAACAATGAGTTGTCACCCAGACTAACTAGCTTCTAATTTGTCACCACAATGTCCATAACTATGTGCAGCAAATCTCCAGTATTGCTAATGGTACCTGACAGTTTATGGAAATATAACATTAAAAAATACTGTACCAGAAAGCCTCATCCATAGCTGTGGGCGAAGGGAATGTGGGACCCCTGCCTTGACCATACCACGCAGTTTGTCTGTCCGAGGTAACCGCACATCCACATGTTCCCAAGTAAGTTCTCCCACTTCATCACTATGACTAAACTCTAGGTAAGCTATCCACTGTAATCTGAAAAATAGTATGTCGGATTCATCATCATCCATCCCATGATTATTGGACTATGGCACAAGAAATATTTTGAACTATATACTTTCATCTTAAAATGTATACAAAAATGGCTTGTGAAAAGTTCCTTTCTGAATACTGTATATTATTCACCTGATATCAGAGGTATAGCTAAGGATCGTGTACAGTCAGCTAGAGTAAAAATACCCCACTGATACTACAAAGGTCAATGCATCCATTTAGAACCACTATTGGTACTTGGGCATCACTGGAGACTTGATCAACTAGATAACAAATATTCATAAAGGTCTGTTCACAAGTCCAGATAATTTAAGGTCGCCTCAGTGGCGTCACACAAGTGTCTGCCAATTGGAAGCTCAAAACTAGCTTAACCAATGAAATCAATCAATTGCCACTCCTCCCTCATACCAAGTGGGAGCACAGTTGCAAGGCAGACCGTGCACAATCCCACCCACCTTACACACAACAGGGCAAGACATAAGACCTCTATGCCAGAGTACAGAAGTCATAAAACAAAAGATGAAAACTTGCAGCTGCTGCAGCACTGTCTCCTTATCAAAACAAATACTGTATAGGCTCAATCCAAGGGTGAGGTAATAAAGCCAACCTCCAAAAAGAGGTGGTTACAAAATTTAGGAATTATATTGCCGCCAAAGATAGTACTTTGAGTGCTGTACAACATGGGTAGGTTCAACCCATGGGCAAATTACAAAAACTATCACACAAGGACAGCAGATTTCCAAATAACATGAAGCCCTTGGTGAAACAGGTCTAAAGACTTCCACCCCAGAGCCTTAAAGAGCACATCTGGTTGTAAGACTTGTGCTCTTGGCATGCCTTAACTTAGCCCTGCCAATCACAAATAAGAACAGAGCCCATATTCAAAAAGAAAAAAGAAAAAACAGTATTACTGCTCATTAAATCAGGAAGAGAGCAGAACGTTGCCTAAATGAGCAATAGTGGTATAAGCTCTGAAAACATTATGGCTTGGCCATAGTTATTTTTCAGCGTCTTCCAATACTGGAAAATATGGTACATGTATTTCAATTGAACAACATGCCACAAGTGGCATTCATGCAGACTGGCTCTCTAGCATTATTGTCATACTGGAAGCTCTCAAGTTTGGATGTTTTGGTAATCAGCAAATTGATTCACAATGTGAGCGTATTCTTACTAAGCGGGGTTTAATAATGCAGGATGCATAAATAAATAAGTATCAGGACATGTTTATTTGTGGATAATTACCATAATACAGTAATGTATGGCATTGTGGGATATATACAGATGTTCTGGAGATTTTCTGGTGACATTTTACCAAAGATGAAGGAAATGGAGGGTGTTAAATTACCAATGTCCGGAGACAAGCAGACAGAGTCTACCCAAACTACTGCTCGCTGTACTTGTCTATTCCTTACCTGTGCTGAGGCTCCTCGACAAAAGGTTGACTGAGGAGTTTCTTACTGTTCTGCTCAGGTCCATCTTCCTCCTCCACACGAAAGCCAAACTCATCAAACCTGTCAACAAGGGTTTTCAATAAAGTACTGTACAATACTCTATACTGCACCATTTATCTTCATTTTTTAAGTCAAAGCCAAGATCAATATGTTTGGTGCTCATATAATAAAGATCCATATTTGCAAGGTCATGTCACCATGACGTGTAACTTAACACTCCTCAACATAGCAGATGGAATGACTTAAATGTTTTTCCATTAATTTCTAAAACCTCAAACTGGTTCTTATTTTTAGCAACTTCTCTAAACATTTGGCAACATATTTAACACTAGCATTACCCAACATATTGCAGATGAGTTTCATATATTTTCTAAAAATTAATCTATGGGTCTCAAAGTATTGATTGTTGGTCATTAATTTGGCAAATTAAATTACCCGTTGTCTATTGTCAACTAACAACACAAGTTAGTAAATTTTTACTAAAGATAATTTTTTTCCAGTTTTGATAGAGTTTTATAGTGATGTGATAGCCCTTGCTAGCTGATTATGACTAGTTCTAAGAAGGTAGCAACTGACCGGTAGTCAGGCTGATGATTCGGGTCATGATGATGGTCTTGCTGCAACAATTTCGCTAGGATGTCCTGTGGCCACATGGAGGGAGTAATAGCCGAGAAGGGGCCTCCGCTACATGGTTCTGTCACACAGCTTCCAATTCTGATACCTGGAGAACAAGAGCAAGTGTAAGAAATGTGCAATATCTCCCAACCTATTAATCACATCAGATAAGTCTTTATAAGAATGTTTGGTTATTATATACAGTATATAGTAGGCATCCATCAGTCATAGGATACGATGGAGTTGCACTCTAGTTGTTGGTATATGTGTGTGTGTGTATAATATAAAATAATATATATATATATATATATATATATATATATATGTCGTACCTAGTAGCCAGAACGCACTTCTCGGCCTACTATGCAAGGCCCGATTTGCCTAATAAGCCAAGTTTTCCTTAATTAATATAGTTTCTCTAATTTTTTTCTTATGAAATGATAAAGCTACCCATTTCATTATGTATGAGGTCAATTTTTTTTTATTGGAGTTAAAATTAACGTAGATATATGACCGAACCTAACCAACCCTACCTAACCTAACCTAACCTATCTTTATAGGTTAGGTTAGGTTAGGTAGCCGAAAAAGTTAGGTTAGGTAAGTTAGGTTGCCGAAAAACAATTAATTCATGAAAACTTGGCTTATTAGGCAAATCGGGCCTTGCATAGTAGGCTGAGAAGTGCGTTCTGGCTACTAGGTACGACATATATATATATATATATATATATATATATATATATATATATATATATATATTATAATATAACAGCCTAACATCAGAGTTAGGCTTATGCAGGTTCCCCTAACCAATGACTTATTATTTGTCAGCAAGTAACCCCACATCAGTTGACCAACTCTCAAGTGTTGTACATATTTACTAATAGGTAAATAGAGGCATCATGTATAAGGAACAAACCCAACATTTCAAATTGTCTGGTGGAGCTGACACCACAAATTAAGCATCTCTACTGACTAACTAGCAGTCAAGAAACTAATGCCATATGAAAAGATGGCTCATCAGACACTTAAAGAAGAATCCTGTTAAACACCCTCTTGCATTCTACATCTTCAATGTACAATATGCAACTTTCTTAAATTTGTTGGTATCATGTTAAAAATGTTAAGATGTCTTGGTCCTTAGATGCTACCATTATGTTCTCTGTGATCAGTAAACCCTTACTTCATTGAGCTTTCCTTGTACCATGTGTGTGGCTTTCACTCCAGCAATTCTATGCAAGGTCACACTTAAGGGTTTAGCACGTCACAGTTTCCAACAGACAATAGGTACATTACTTCTTAAGCATTTCTTAAAGAAATGTTTACCTGTTAAAGCTGTCGGTGGTAACACATAGAAATGGTAGCTTCCAGGTAAATATCCAAGTAAAGTCATTATTGGTGTGCATAAATTATACATTTATGTACCATTTTAAATCCAGATATTCAATTATTATCCATCTGTAAGTTAAGAGATACCTCTCAAACCTACTTTCTACAAAGTATAGTCCAAGTACAGTACATTAATTCAAACAAACCCTTGTACTGTAGTTAAAAGCTTGAGTCTATGAAGAAGAAAAATATAAAAAAAGTGTGCTAACTACCCAACAGCCCACTTCATCAGTACCCCTGAACACCACCAGGTGGCAACACTGATACATCAACAGAGACCAGTGTCCTCACTCTGTCCTGACTGGCCTCAACTGCAAAGTGTGTTTGGATGGATGTAAATTGGATCCACCTCATAAAGGTTAGTGGGCCTTCTGCTGTTTTCATAATTTTTATGTTTTCAGTGGCTAGTGTTCTGAGGAATTTTAAATTCAGTTTGTGCAGTGGACTTATGCAACCCCCCCCCCTCACTTCCGACTCCCACCTGACAACCTCCTCTCCCCCCCTCACCTGGATTCTTCATGACTAGTAACCCTTCACCTACCCGTGCTCAGCCCCTCAGGAGAGTCGGGCAAGAAAACATCATCATTTTCATCGTCATCTGCAGCTGTCTCAATGTGGACGTGGGTGGAGCCGTCTGTGTAGCCATCTGGGGCACGGGTCCCAAAAAGGGAACGTGCTATTTCCATCACACTGTGGCCACTCTTTTCTTTTGTTATGAATCCTTATATACAACACAACAAAATGTGTGTTGCTTTGCCTCTGTAAAATAACAAAACTTAATTAATACCTATGTTTTTAAAATGTATACATGGTAGTGTCACAGTTAACTACAGTAAGGTATGTATAGCTACTCTTATATTGTCTCAGTTTGTCAGTGAATTTAAGGCATTCAACAAGCTTAGGTCTATACAATATCATGATAGATGGGTTAACTGGATAAATTACAGTGGCACCTCGACTTACGATTGCCCCTACTTACGATAATTTCGAGTTATGTAAATTTCATCGAAAAATGCGACTCGACATCCGATGGTGTCGTCGACTTACGATATTTGTTGGTACATGCTCTGGTCGACTGAGCGCGTGGTTCCCGGTCACGCGGCCGACCTGCCTCAGTTTACTACAGCTGCCCGCTTAAGTGACGATCGCGCCTATAAGAAATTTCGCTTTTGTGGTGATTTTTTGCATTTTGAACATTAAAGCAATTATTATATATCACGCCATGAGTCCCAGGAAAGTCAGTAGTAAGGCTCAACATATGAGATCCCATGTAAGGATGACCAAAGAGCAGAAACAAGAGATCATTCGTAAATATGAAGATGGTGTGCGGGTTGTTGGACTGGCTAGGCAGTACAACAAATCTGTCAAAGATACCCATCATACTGGCTAAAAAGGACATTATGGGTAATAAAGTGATGCATCATTACAGACAAATGTTAAAACGAAGGGAAAAACAAATGTCTCGACAAATTTGTAGTGAGACAAACAAGCACTGAACCACAACCAGGTCCTAGTGGTATTCAGGCAAAACGTAGGAGAGATTACACCAGAGAAAACATCACTGCCCGATGTGATAATGGAAGGAGACTCCCCTTCCAAACAGTAACAACTCTCCTCCTCCCCTCTCATCACCATCTTCCATACGCCATCAAGAGCCCTCCATAAAGGTAAGATAAACTTAGGTACTGTATTGTAGTTAGAAAAAAACATTGTATTCAGTATGAAACGTATTTGTACTGTATGTTAATATTTTGGAGGGTGGGGAACGAATTAATTCAAATCCCTTTATTTCTTATGGGAAAAATCGCTTCGACTTACAATCCGTCTCTGGGAACGGATTAGCATCACAAGTCGAGGCCCCATTATATTTACATAACATTCCATTGCAGTGAGACTACCACTTGAACTCTATACAGTAGGTCTTTTTTACCTAGGCTACACTTTCTCACTCAGTTGCTCCCCAAAATATTATTCCTATTCTCTCATTATAAATTGCAACATACAGTTAGTTACTCTTATTTTCCAACCTGTTCTCTCACTTAATGTCACTTTTTTTTTCTAGTGAATCGACCAATCTATTAAAAAAAAAAAAAGTGATGTACTGTATTACATAAAAATGATAGCACCATAATGTCAATGTGTTCTATGCATCAGCCTCAATGGTTTAGGTGGGTTGTTTAGGTTAATATATTTTTGTTTACGCAAAGCAGTCGTTTTTAATAGTTGCAAATCGAGAGGAGGCTGTATTTTTTGGTATCATTGTCACATGGAACTTTTCAAACAGTCCATCTTGCCTAATTTGTCAATCATGTGAAATTTCATTATAGCTTGATATCTTTTTTCAATAAATATACATTATTCAATACTTATTTTGTTATATCTTGTATATAATGTGTACATAATTATTATATAATTGACCAGTGTCATTAGCTGATGCAACAACTAAGACAGGAAATCCATTTCACTTATCTAGGTTTCTAGCCAAGGTTAAGACTGTACACAATCCCCCATACAGCTACTGGGCATACCCCAATGATGCTTAACCAGAGTAAGGAGTCTGCAATCTCCCAGCAACACTTGTATCCACCAAAGCATTAGAATGTGGACGAGTAAGTAATCAAGAGTAACTGGTAAAACATACAAGCTGTGGACTATAAAGCAAGATCTCATTTCGTGTAACCACTGTTAGGTAAGTTAAGGTCCTACTAGTGCAGTCGGGTTTGTTCTCGACTCACAACTGAGAATCCCAGGCAGGACAGGAATGGTTGGGTGAGTTTTCTATTGCCTAATGCCCCTGTTCACCTAGCAGTAAATAGGTACCTAGGAGTGAGTCAACTTCTTGTACTTCACTAATAACATACAATCTACAGTATATTCAACTTCAATGTAAAGTTAACATACACTGTATGTATAAATTAGCTGCCTGTTCCCCAACACAATGAATTAAGCACCTCCACTTTTGTAGGTAAGGAGTATACTCTGCTTAGATAAGATGAGAAATCTTTGCCTAACAGAGGGGGTAGGTACAAGCCCTATCTTCTCTGCTGGGCATCACCACCACCGACAGGCAACCCTAGAGTTCACATATTTAAGGGCCTGAACTGTCACCTGTCTGGCCGCAACAGCTCGTGGTACCTGACCAGCTGGAACAGGTAATAGTACCTGGCCACAGCTGCTAGTCCTTAGCCACCTGTCTGGCCACAGCTGCTAGTCCCTAGCCACCTGTCTGGCCACAGCTGCTAGTCCCTAGCCACCTGTCTGGCCACAGCTGGTAGCGTTTGGCCACAACACTGAGCGGCCGCGTTCACCTGCCCTACACGCCGCCTCTGACGTCACACATTCTGAAAATGAGATCAGAACTTTCCGCCGGTCAAGAAGCCGGCGGCTTGTCCGGCGGTCAAGCTCTACCTTCAAGTACCAAAGGTCCCTCCCCCCCCCCCCATTTGTTCTGATGATTTTTCTCCGGCTGGATTTTAAAACTTAACAGAATTTTGGCATTTACGGCTTTGGCTGGTAGGCGGTTCCATGGGTTTATAACCCTGTGGGTGAAAATGAATCTTACCTAGTTGTGCTTGCCGGGGTTGAGCTTTGGCTCTTTGGTCCCGCCTTTCAACCGTCAATCTACTGGTGTACAGATTCCTGAGCTTCTCGAGCTCTATCATATCAACATTTGAAACTGTGTATAGTGTGACCTGCAGATCAGCTGTGTCGTGCATGTATACAGGTTGGTAAAATATTTACTCTCTCAATTTCTCTTTGTCCTAGCTTTAGCCATATGCAGTTTGCTTATTGTTATAGTGCTTATGCTGTATATATGTATTGTATATTATATGGCTTGTTATTATTGCAAGATGTCACTGTACTGTAATTATTTGATTAATAAAGCCACATTAAGTGTGGCAAAGCGTTTGTTTACGTCACTTTGTATGGAGTCAGCCTCCATCACATCACTTCCTAGTTGTGCTTGTGGGGTTGAGCTTTGGCTCTTTGGTTCCGCCTCTCAATTGTCAATCAACTGGTGTACACATTGAGCCTATTGGGTTTTATCATATCTACATGTGAAACTGTGTATGGAGTCAGCCTCCACCCCATCACTTCCTAATGCATTTCATTTGTTAACTACTCTGACACTGAAAAAGTTCTTTCTAATGTGTCTGTGGCTCATTCGGGTACTAAGTTTCCACCCGTGATAAACAGTTTAATCTTTATCAACCTTTGAGTCTTGTTGAGCTTGAAACCGTTGTTCCTTGTTTGTGTTATACCTGATCGACCTTTTGAAGAAGTTGTTTGGATCAACATCCTCCAAATTGTTCAGTATTTTGAAAGTTTCGATGAGATCAGCCCTATCATGCCTGGCTGTTGTCAGCCCCGTGGTTCTCAACCGTTCCTGGTATGAAAGTTGACTTGGCTCTGGAATGATTTGTGTTGCTCTGTCTTGAACAATAAGAATGCCCCGAGTGCCACCAATCTCCTTCGAAACCACTATAGGGATGGTGGTCCGGACCTCAGGTATATTCAGGTGAATTGGGGAGCCGGTGGCTGAGGGGATAGAACACTGGACGCGTGATCCTGTGGTCCCGGGCGCCGGAGAGAAACAATGGCAATTTCTTTGACCCTGATGTCCCTGTTACCTAGCAGTAAATAGGTACCTGGGAGTTAGTCAGCTGTCACGGGCTGCTTTCTGGGGGGTGGAGGCCTGGTCGAGGACCGGGCCGCGGGGACTCTAAGCCCCAAAATTATCTCAAGATAACCCTTAACAGTGTATTCTTATGTATGAGGAGAGGGTTGTCTTTTTTTTTTATTCTTAAAAATGTTTTGCATTTGTATGTTTGAGTCAGAGGTAGCTAGTTTCTTATTGTATTTAATGTCAGTGTTTGCTCCTTTTAACTTCTGATCGGACGAAGCCTAATAAAGGCAAGATGAGACCTATATCAAATTGGATTTAAAATCCAATAAAAATTTAAATACAAAGATATGCATAACAACTGGATCTTTAATATTACCATTTTGCATCGACAAGTTGTACATAACAATTATGGAAGATATAGATAAAGAAAGTAACCAAACAAACAAGATTGTATACATAGCTCGCATCATACCAAGAAGTTGGCTTTAAATTTTCTTGTTAGGCAAATTTTAGCGATGGTAAGCATGCTGTCTTGAAGGTCAGCGCTGGGAGCTCTCGGCATCACTCATGGCCTGCAGCTGGGGTCCTCGCTGTTTATGGCTCTGCCTCTTGTTGAGTTGCTTTATTGTCTCCTCTTGCGTCTTCTAGCTCTTGCGTCTCGTCTTGCGTCTCTTAATTATTCCCCCCATCCCGTCCCAAATCCTTGTCCTGACCCCTTCCAAGTGCAATATAGTAATGGCATGGCGCTTTCCCCCTAACAATTCCCTCCCGCCGTGTGTGTGTGTGTGTGTGTGTGTGTGTGTGTATGTATGTATGTATGTATGTGTGTGTGTGTGTGTGTGTGTGTGTGTGTGTGTGTGTGTGTATGTATGTATGTATGTGCGCGCGCGGTTTTGGTGGGGGTGGGGGCCAATTATAAATTTTCCCTAACCCCACTGTGTCGTTTATTTTATTTGTTTAGGCCAATAGACTAGACTCGCTTCTCATGTTTTCTTCTGACTCCATATATGGCTGACCATCCTGTAAGATGGTGATATTAGACGAACTAATATGAAGCCTTTGGCGTATGTTCTGAAATCCTTCACATAGAAAAGGGAAGTATCATGTTGTTGGGTTAATAACAATATTAACTTATTAAGCTTGTTAATACAATTTATGTACGATGTTAGATATGGATTGTTGCTTGTGTACTCTGACAGCACAGTATTGAGAGGTTCCAACGCCATTGTTAATTAAATGCCCAAATTCTGTTATTTTTAAAATAAAACTGGAAAAGATCATCAGGACAAATTGGGGACCTCTGACAAGTAATATATATATATATATATATATATATATATATATATATATATATATATATATATATATATATATATATATATATATATATATATATACCAAAAGATAACTAGGAGTGGTTCCGTGTGATGGCGCTGGAGTCATTCATTCATGACAATTGTGGCCGTCCTCGTGACATATATATATCAATGAAGCAGACACAGTGGCAGGGGGAGGTAGTGAGTCATGGAGGATATGACAGAGTCCTTGTACAGTATTATGTCTGCTGTCATATGCCACCCTCCACGCCTCATTCATACATGCATCTCATTCATGCACTCTTTAATCCATTACATTATGTAGTTGTATTTTTGTTGTAAACAATACAAGGATGTATATATTTATTTGCATTGCAGATGAATTGCGACTTTGTTGCAAAATAAACCAATCAACTCTACCTCTCCCAACCATGATCAAATGTCAACAGTGACCAGAAATGCTTGAACAGACAAACATTCATGATTAACACTTGAGCCAATGCTGATGTTTCAATATCACCTCACACACACACACACACACACACACACACACACACACACACACACACACACACACACACACACACACACACACACACACACACACACCAACGCGTAAAAAGATGATTGCTGTGCAGTGTTCTCAAATTGGTGTCCTACAGTTGGCATGTGGCAGTTTGCACATTATATAACTGTGTGCTCTACATATGACTATATTTTATATGTGACTGCGTTCATCTCGTATGTGGTTGACGTTGAAACCTTTGGTGTTTTTGTCCGCCCCGAATCACGGGTGGGACAAAAATGGTTGGGCACGTTTCCTTTCATCTAATGCCTCTGTTCACCTAGCAGTTCATAGGCACCAGGTCAGTCAGGCATTTATTTACATACGCTTCCTATCCCCCGAGCTAACGGTTATTATTAACTGTTATAACATAGCCACAACACAGCCACAACACAGCCACAACATAACCACAAGACAGCCTCCCTGCTCGTCCTGGAGCTAAACTCATCTCAACATGGACCTGCATTGCAGACACACACGTCACCACACTGACACTAAAACCCTGTATGATACAATGATGGGGAGAGAGAGAGAGAGAGAGAGAGAGAGAGGAGGGAGAGAGAGAGAGAGGGAGGGAGGGGGGGGGAGGAAAGAGGCATGCAATAACTTTGCACACATCCAATGACTATAACCAAAAGTGTACAATAGTTGTAAGTATATAAATATAATATTTACATCTATAAGAACAATAGCTTTATCTGCAGGAAAATGATGGCTGTCACTACAAGCAAATATCTGTAACTACAGGTAAACACTAGCTGTAACTATTGTCTGTAGTTACAGAACCACATTACAATGGTTGTAATGTGGTTCTGAAGCCGTTTGTGTTGGGTTTTTGCAGAGGTTGTTGAGCAGTCTTGCTGGGTCATGTCTTTAGGTCTTATTTCCTAATTGCTTCTTTTTCTCCGAGTGAGGAGCTCGGGAGTGAGGTGCTCGCCTTCCCTTTGTTTCACATCACATGGGTGTGCATTCTGCAGTTGTCATCTGTTGTGATTTCATTTCTGTTTTGCGTCGTCGGCAAACATTACCCCGAGGATCTTCACGCTTCGTCGCCAGCAGTATATGGGACCCAGTACCGACCCCTGTGGGACTCCGCCTGTTGATTCCAGTTTCACTACAACTCTTTACTTCATGTTGGATATTCTCTTGCTCAGTTTAACACGCTTCTAGTTACTCGAGTTTTGGTGTAGTAGCATCTTGTGTGTAACATTATCAAAGGTGTAGCGAGTATATTATTGGGATAATCTACTCTAATCTAATCTAATCTAATCACATTACTACAACGGGAGCACCTACCTTCGCCAGACCACGCCGCCTGGCACCGGAACGACTGGCGGTAGCACGTGCTGAATTCAATAAGCTACAGGAGGCAGGAATAATCCGCCCTTCGAACAGTCCATGGGCTTCACCTCTCCATATGGTCCCGAAAACAGCCCCAGGGGAATGGCGCCCTTGCGGAGACTACAGGGCTCTCAACGTTCATACTCTGCCGGATCGCTACCCAATACCACACATCCAGGATTTCTCACAGGGATTGAGCAACGCAACCGTTTTTTCGAGAATTGACCTTGTGCGGGCATTTCACCAGATCCCTGTGGAACCGGCAGACATTCCGAAAACAGCGATCACAACACCTTTTGGACTGTTTGAATTCGTCCGGATGCCTTTTGGTCTACGGAATGCAGCCCAGACATTCCAACGCTTCATCGACCAAGTAGTTAAGGACCTTCCTTTTTGCTACGCCTACATTGACGATCTGCTGGTGGCCAGTACATCACCAACAGAACATCTGCTACACCTCCGACTCCTTCTCACCCGTCTGCGCAACTTCGGCTTGCAGCTCAACTCCGAGAAGTGTATTTTCCATGTTCCAGAGCTGGATTTCTTGGGACACCGTGTGTCAGCAGCAGGGGTCCAACCACTAGAGAAGAAAATCGAGGCAATCAAGGAATTCCCGCGCCCATCTACTCCAAAGAAGTTGCAAGAATTTCTTGGTGTGGTGAATTTTTATCATCGATTCATCCCACATTGTTCGGACATCTTGCGACACTTATACGACCTCTTACATGGTCGGAAACTCACGTCCCGTCTTCCGTTGGAGTGGACTCCCCAGGCAGAGACAGCATTCACCGACATAAAAAACAAGCTGGCGGAATTCACCTTACTCGCACACCCAGTATCTGACGCTCCCACCAATCTCTCTACCGACGCTTCAAACACAGCAATTGGTGCTGTACTACAACAGCTCATTGAAGGAGAATGGCGCCCAATTGCATTCTTTTCAGCGCGCCTGTCACCCACTGAAGAGAAGTACAGCACTTTTGATAGGGAACTGCTCGCCATCTACTCAGCCATACAACATTTCCGGCACTTTCTCGAGGGGCGGAACTTCCACATCCTCACAGACCACAAACCTCTCACTTATGCGCTGGCGGCCAAGGGTGATGCTCACTCTCCTCGAGTAGCCAACCACCTGGGATTTATTTCCCAATTTACCTCGGATATCCGTCATGTCAAAGGAACTAATAATGTCATAGCCGATGCACTGTCTCGACCCACCATAAACCACGTCGTGACAAACCCAGCTCAGGTGGACTATTGTGTAATCAGTAAGGCCCAACGGGAAGACCCTGATCTGCAGCGATTACGAACATCTGACACAGCTCTCCGGTTCATCGAGATTCCCATGGAAGGTGGCGGAAGTATAATCTGTGACACCTCACGGACGGGAGCACTTAGGCCCTACATTCCTGCCCAGTTTCGCTGGAAAACGTTCTCAGTATTTCACTCCCTAGCACACCCAGGAGTACGCGCTTCCCAGAAACTACTAACGGAGCGTGTTGTATGGCCAGGAATCAATGCCGATGTTCGACGATGGACTCGCTCATGTCTCCAGTGCCAGCGAGCGAAAACACATCGTCACACAAAGAGCCCTCTTCAACAGTTTCCGTTACCTTCTGACCGTTTCGAGGTGGTGCATGTAGACATCGTTGGACCATTACCGTCGGCAAGAGGATATTCTTATCTACTCACCTGCATCGATCGATTCTCCAGATGGCCGGAAGCAATCCCATTAATCAACATCTCAGCTGAGTCAGTGGTCCAGGCTTTCCTCTCTGGATGGGTCGCCCGTTTTGGCAGCCCCTCTGTCATCATCACCGACCAAGGACGACAGTTCGAATCATATCTATGGAAGGAACTTATGGAATTCCTCGGCACCACACATAACCGAACCACAGCATACCACCCTGAGTCGAACGGAATGGTAGAACGCTTTCATAGACAACTAAAAGCTGCCCTAAGAGCTCAAGCACGCCCTGATGATTGGATCGACAACCTTCCATTAGTCTTGCTTGGCATCCGTTCGGCCACGAAGGAGGGCAGTGGATTCTCGGCAGCAGACTTAGTATACGGATCTAGCCTGCGGCTTCCGGGCGAATTCTTAACCCCAACGCCACTTATCACACCCCCAGATCCCACTTTTGTCCAGAAATTACGGGCGGCCATGACAAACATTCGGCCTACACCACCACGCCAACCGACAACTCGTGCTACATATGTGCCTCATGAGCTCCACACAACTGAACACGTGTTTGTAAGAGTCGACGCTGTTCGACGCCCTCTACAGTCACCTTACGAAGGACCATTTAAAGTGGTTTCTCGAACACCGAAGTTCTTCACCATTGAACGCCGAGGACAGCGGGTAAACATCTCCATCGATCGCCTTAAACCAGCACACTGTGACGCTGCCCCAGACATCCCCCCAGAGACACATCCGCCGACTACGCAGTTCACTTTTCGACCCCAGTTACCAGCCGCACCACAACCTGATCCTACGACGACGGACGATCCTGTACGACCTCTCACCCTACAACCCCAGTTACCAGCTGCACCACAACCTGATCCTACGACGACGGACGATCCTGTGCGACCTCCCACCCTACGACCCCAGTTAGATGACATCAGCGAAGAGGAGGAAGTTAACTTTGATGGTTATGTAACGCGAGCAGGGCGTACAATTCACCGACCAGCTAAGTTCCTTGATCAAGTATTTTTCCTTTCATCCCCTGGGAGGGGGAGTTCTGTAGCGAGTAGATTATCCCAATAATATACTCGCTCCAAATATAGTGTTAATGTTCCTGTCAACCTTTGGAGATGAATGAGGTGAGGCGTTGCCCGGGCAACACGGTGAGATGTTGCCCGAGCAATATAAGCAGCAAGAATAGCAAACATTAACTAGTCTACTTTCAAGTGTGGTCTAGAGCAGACACTTGCGAGATACTGTACCGACGCTCAGTGCGCTCAACTCACACCAACTTATCACCGGTGTACTTCTGTATATTCGACCAAATATATATATAGTATCTTAGTGTCTGTGTTTATTTGTCACCATACTTTACGTAACAATAGAACCGTTACAAAGGCTTTTTGGCAGTCCAGGAAGATGCGATCAACTCTTCATTGTCTTTCCTCGGATCATAGATCTTCAGAAGTTTTGTCAGATACTACTTCTCTTCTATGAATCTGTGTGCAAGTTTCGTCAACATTTCTTCCACTCTCAATGTTGCACTAGACTCTTGAGTAATGTCTATTAAGACCTTGCAGAGTATACATACCATATGGATGTATCGTTGAGTATACATACATATATATACATGATCTATTCTGAGCGGACCGTCAGGGTCATGGCCCAGTACGTCGAAAGACGCACAGTAAAAGAAGCAGCACCTTTTTTTTATTAAGTTTTCACGTCCAATATATAAATACATATTTCACGCGCATCTCTGAAAATAGTGATGCTGCTCGTACGAATGAGAGGAAACAAAAAATAAAAGCGCATCGCCTCAAGCCATTAGAATGTCAACAATGTGGCTCCACAATCAAGTTAAAAGCACTGCCTCCCCCCTAGTCATTACCAAGGCTCCACCCTTCTCTCTCTCTCTCTCTCTCTCTCTCTCTCTCTCTCTCTCTCTCTCTCTCTCTCTCTCTCTCTCTCCCTCTCCCTCTCCCTCTCCCTCTCCCTCTCCCTCTCCCTCCCTCCCTCCCTCCCTCCCCTGTCCAAGAGCTAACAGCATAATCTTGATGGCAGAAATAGATGAATACACACACAGGGTCCTGTAGGGCACCATACAACGTCGTTAGTTTACAATCGAGACTCCTGAGTTCAGTTCCCGAGCAGGGTAGATACGGTTGACACACTTATGGCTCTGTTCACTTGGAGTTACGCAGCTGTTGTGGGTTGCATTCTGTGGGAGGTCCGTAGTTTGCCTAGAGGGAGTTTGGTAGTCGTAGCTGGCTTCCTGTCCCAGACACCAGTAAACCCCATACAGACTTACATACACAGGCCTTTAGTATGCAAGGGGGTCGCCTGAGGAGTCGGAACCTGTGTGTCCCTATACACTAGGTGTAGTATCCCACTTCCCACTTGTATACACTCACAGTTTACCGTAGCTGGTGAGTTAATAAGCAATAGTGGAGGCCTTAACAGCTCCGCTCCTGCGCCAGGTAAGTCCACTACGGGCCCACCATAGCCCGTGCTACTTGGAACTTGTTCCGAGTAGCTGAATCTATAACAACAACAACAGCCTTAACAGCCCTTCGGAGGTTGGAAAAGCTTCTGGGTAGGAGTGAGATGCAAGGGAGGGTTGAGGCCCGGAGTACCATTTACCACCAGCCATTACCGCGAGGGCTGCTGGGCTGTCTTCGCGTTCGGCCGGTCACATCCATCTTCGACACTTTACTATTTTTGCGCTAAATATGTGTATCTTCTTTCGTTTTTTTATGTACAATTTAAGCGAAGATTCTCATATAATCTGAGGGATGACGATAAGTGAGTTTTTGGTCTTAAATTGTAGAGAATTGCACTTAATCGCTACGCTTGTGAGAGCGGTGGTAATGCTCACTCATCCACATACACACTCACTCACACACTCACTCATCCACATACGCACTCACACACTCACTCATCCACATACGCACTCTCAAACATGCTCACACTCACAGTTCCTCCCGTGGCAGCCCAGAATGTGGCCTACCATACAGTTACTTAATTAAGGGCACACGTTTCAACATTGTTAAGTGAAAGATGTCAACTGACAATATGTTTTAATAAAGCAAATTCTTGGGTCAAGGTTTTTATTCACTTGATATGAAAAAACCTTTATCCACTCCTCTCTCTCTCTCTCTCTCTCTCTCTCTCTCTCTCTCTCTCTCTCTCTCTCTCTCTCTCTCTCTCTCTCTCTCTCTCTCTCTCTCTCTCTCTCCTGTTCTCACCTCCCTCCATCCCTTCTGAGGATAGCAAGCAGTAAGAGGATTGTTCTTGTTATTGGTACAAGGGACAGTGAGGTGGAACGCTTGTATATGTACTCACCTAGTTTGTAAGTGTGTGTGTGTGTGTGCTAGATGTGCTTCGGCTTCTAGCTCAGCCTCATGAACATTCATTGTATATTAAAAGTTGGTTATTGTGTTAGTGCCAGCGACGTGTTAGTTTACCTAGTGGCACCTCTTGACGACTCGTTTGTTTCTCTAACTACCATCTGTGTTGTGCTGTTTTTAGCTTTGAACACTACTGCGCTGTCTACATTGTTTGCTTGGTCAGGTTTTCTTAGAATCGTGTATGTCTTTATCATGTCTTCCTTGTTCCTCATGTCCGTCGAAATGGTGAGGTCAACTTTCTTCTTTCTTTTCTCGTGGCTCGAGTTCTTCAGCTCGGGAGCCAGCTGCATATCTTTGGATATTTTCCTGTTTTATCTTGTTACTTTCTTCCCCGTAGGGGGTTCCATGCCTGGGGTTGGTTAGGGGGTTCCATGCCTGGGCTGAATATTCGAGTGTCTCATATGGCTTACGTGTTCGACCCAGAAGGCTCCTTTGACCAAATATTTAAAGGCTACATTGATTAAGCATCACACAGGAGCCCAGGTATCTGTCAGCTGGCTGCCTGCATATTTACTATCTGTTCCCCGGTCTGCTTGCTGGCCGTCCTTGCAGGAAAATACGAAAATACTGCCTCCCATGACTCTGTGTTTTGGACAATATTGACCTGATGAAATACGTGATTGTTAGCGTCGTCCTCTGGGAAGTCAACACGCCGCCTGCTTTATGCTGTGGACGAGGGGAAATTGGTGTGCTTATGAGATGTTCCCCCCCCTCTCTCCCCATGCCCCTTTACCCGTCCACTTCCCCTTTCCCCTCTACCTCCCTCTCTCTCTCTCTCTCTCTCTCTCTCTCTCTCTCTCTCTCTCTCTCTCTCTCTCTCTCTCTCTCTCTCTCTCTCTCTCTCTTTCTCTTCATCACCTCCTACCTTCCTCCCCATCACCAATACCAGACTCCACCATATCACAGACAACCACACAAGGTATGGTCGAATATTCCCTATTTCCTCCATCACCTCCTTCCCCCCCCCCCCTCCTACCTCTATACTGTACTTGTACCCTCAGCTTCTCTCTTACCCTTACCTTTATCCCGTCTACATTTCTCATATAATTCCTCACCTCAATAATTGATATCTTCCCTCTCTGTTTTCCCCTCTTCTGCCTCTTCCTCTCCCTGTATATGTCCACTCCCCACTCCCCTGCCTCTCCCCGGAACCTTCTCCCCAACTTAAAACATCACTTACCCTATAAATCAATCAGTCAAAACATCCTCATTTTCTTTTAATAAACCTCATGACAGAAGATGTGGTTCAAAACACACGGGCAACCTAAAGTAGGTTTAGGTTAATTTTATTTTGGCTAATAGTGCACTAAAAACAAATAGGCGACCCTTATTAATAAAAAAGGATCGTGGGGGAAAATGCGCATACATCTGAATTTGAAAGATAATTGATTTTTTTTGTTGCAAAAGCAATATTTCGTTTCCATTCCAAATTGGGCGCACCACAAGCGGCAACACTATTATTTACAACGAGTGGATTTAAATGGTAACTGGCAACTCTCCCCCGCTAGCCAATCACACTAAAGTTCCGTTTCTATCGCAACTTCCGCTATTTTGTGTATATTTATTGTATAATAAAGAAAGGGTGGGAGAGGAGAGCACTTCCCAAGTTGTATTTGAAAAGCTCGGAGTGGAAGCTCTTCTGTAATGGCTGCAGGTGTGGCGGGAAATTGTGGGATTCGTCGAGGGATGAGTGACGTTTCGGTTTGTTATTGTTTATGATGTCATGGTATACTACTGTACCATTTGGCTGTAATGTTTAACAGGACAGTTGTGGTTCTTGTGAGACGAAGGTAAGTGGAGTGGTTAGCCTTTTCGCATCGCCAGCGAGAGGACCAGAGGTCAAATTCAGAATCAGCTGGCCAGCTCTTTGATTCCATTCGCCCTAGAGAGGACAGCTGTGAATGGGGGGCCGCAGTATACCAACTGGAGGAGTGTTCCAGGAACCAGTAGTGAATGGGGACAGGATGAACACCAACTGGAGGAGTGTTCCAGGAACCAGAAGTGAATGGGGACAGGATGAACACCAACTGGAGGAGTGTTCCAGGAACCAGTAGTGAATGGGGACAGGATGAACACCAACTGGAGGAGTGTTCCAGGAACCAGTAGTGAATGGGGACAGGATGAACACCAACTGCAGGAGTGTTCCAGGAACCAGACGTGTCTTGCCTTGTAAAATACCAGAATACAAATTGCCGTATTTACCCATGTTCCCTAGAAGTGAGAGTCGTGTCATTTGGCCGTATTTTTTTTTTTTGTGTGGCCTGTGGTGTTGGTGCGCTTGTCAAGTGAACACCACAAAATTTTCCAAAAATGCTCTTATGCATTTTCAAAAATATTTTAATTAAATTCTCGGATAATTTTTTTGTAATTAAGTTCTCTAAATAATTCCGGCAAAATTTCCCATTAACTTTAAATGTTTTTGTTCGTATTTCTGTTTGTTTGCAGTGGGGAAGCGGGTACTCACGCTTTCTGACAATTAAATTCTTTTGAATATAATTCATTTCTGTATTTGTAATATATAACAAATGTATTAATATAATATGCACATATAAATATGTGCATATTATTAAATGTTGCCTTATACTTCTTTAAAAAAAATTACAGAAAATTAGACTTATTATAGTCGTCATAGTCCTGGATGTTCATCTTGTGAGTTTTGTCTCTGTGATTGCTACGCATTTCAGATGGTGTTTTTTCAGGGCTATTCTTGTGCAGGACACGTGTGTGTGTGTGTGTGTGTGTGTGTGTGTGTGTGTGTGTGTGTGTGTGTGTGTGTGTGTGTGTGTGTGTGTACTCATCTATAGTAGTTGTATTTGTATGGGGTTTGAGCTTCAGTCATTGGTCCTGCTTCTCAACCTTCAAGTATCTTGTGTATAATTTTATGAATTTTGGAGTTGAAGGGAAGGAAACTATCAGGGAAAACCTCCCCACTCTGCAGTCACACATTTTCATACAACTCACGCAATAACACACACCCCCTCCACTCTACCACACAACACACACCCCCTCCCCACTCTACCACACAACACACACCTCCTCCCCACTCTACCACAATCCAAAAAATTATGAGACCATCATGTCAATGACACACCAACACCGCCACCACACTACCCAAACCATCCTCCTGAAATGGTTGCAATTACAGTAACTATTTGATCCAAGGTACCAATATGTAGTGGTGGACTACCAGTAAACCACTTTTTGCATTATTAATCGTATAGAATCCACACAAAACCTGAAAACCGAACTTGGATATTCCTCGGCCTAGTAAGCACACATGTACTATATTAGGCCTACTATAGCATGCATTAGGCCTAGGACTGCTAGAAGAGATTAGGTTAGGTCTATGTTGCCGTTAAAAAGGTTTCCGGTTTGTCCAAATTTAGTAATACGGAAGTTTTCAGTTCTGGTGAAAAAAGTTCAGTTTTCTGATGGTCCATCACTACATGTTACTGAACTATAACAGAGGACAGTCTGTTATACGTATAGTTCATGGAGAAAAGAACAAAATGTATATATTCCGGTTAGCATTGTTTATGGCCACGTCTGTTAGAAAACTACGTATTGGTACTTTCCACCACAAAGTTGCTGTAAGTGCTTTCATTTTAGGCATACTCTGCACAGCTTCAACCGCCACCACCACCACCACACGACCGCCACACCACCGCCACACCACCACCACACCACCGCCACCACCACCGCCATACCCCCACATCCCCCACACCACACCACCACCACTACACCACCACACCCCCCCACACCACACTACCACAACCACCACCACCACCACCACACCACCACACTACCACCACCACCACACCACCGCCACACCCCACACCACACTACCACCACCACCACACCCCCACACTACCACCACCACACCCCCACACTACCACCACCACCACACCACCACACCACACTACCACCACATCACACTACCACCACACCACACCACACTACCACCACCACACTACCACCACCACCACCACACCGGGGTGAGGCTCGCCCAATTCAACAAACACTGGCCGTCCCTCTGTGTCAACAGAGCCACCAGTCAACATCACTCTGGTATCTATACAGCGTCACTTGCACGCTTGTTGCTACACTCTCCACTACACTTTCTCACTTGTTGCTACACCTTGTACTACACTCTCCCTTGTATACAGCCTGTAGACCAGGTTGTGGCTCTACGGTACGACACTGCGTGTACCTGAAATATTTGTGTCTGTCGGTTTCGTCCCGTGTTCAATATATGAAAATTTCGAGTTCTCTTAACGACAGGTTCGAATCCTCTTCATGACAGGTTCGAATCCTCTTCATGACAGGTTCGAATCCTCTTCATGACAGGTTCGAATCCTCTTCATGACAGGTTCGAATCCTCTTCATGACAGGTTCGAATCCTCTTCATGACAGGTTCGAATCCTCTTCATGACAGGTTCGAATCCTCTTCATGACAGGTTCGAATCATCCTCATGACAGGTTCGAATTCTCTTCATGACAGGTTCGAATCCTCCACATGAATCCTCCTGATTTTCTCAGACCCGCTCTGCCTACCAGTAAGAGGGTAAGTGGAACCGGTGCTGAAAGAAATTAATTAACAGTTTGATGAAAACTGTACGCCAATGTCTTCATGTATTTTATGAACCAAATTGAGTTTTCTCTTAAATTTTGTTATAATTATCATAATTAATTTCCACAAATAACCTCATTACTGCACAGACAGCCGGTTCCCTTTCATAACTACACTCTTGCTTAAGAGGCAGAGCATCTCTCTGTGCTCTCCTCTCCTCTCTCTTCTGTTTCTATGTGTGTCTCTGTTTTCCTCCTCTCTTGTTTCACTTTTATTGCCTTTCCGCGTTTCTCTCCCCTGTTTTGCTTAACTTATTTTCATTATCTTTATTTCACCACTTCTCTCCTCACCCCACCTTCCCCACACTTCGCTTTCAGTCTTCCCATATCTTGACTCTCTCTTCCAGTCCTGTGGACGGGCTATTCATGCCCGTGCCACCTCTAGTATCATCTCTAGTATCATCTCTTGATACTGGTAATGGCTCAAAAGGGCCACCACTTACGGGCTATTCATGCCCGTGCCACCTTTTGGGTGGCTTAATCTTCATCAATCAATCAATCAGTCCTGTGTCACGACTTGATAAAGCACCTTCCACGACGGACCAAAACATTGTAATTCGCGTCGGGTTATTTTGTTGTTTACTCTGTACACAACTCTATTCCAAATGTGTTTAATGTAAGGTAGACCGGGCCTGGAAAAGTTTCACGCCCGACGTAGCAACACGACTCGCAACCAATTACAACGCAGGGAGTTACGAGGCGTGACACGTGAGTGGCTGACGGAAGTGTGGGCTGGTGTTTATGGAGAGCTCCCGTGTGTGTGTGTGTGTGTGTGTCGTGTTGGTAAACAACATCACTTATGGCGGTGTGTCCACTCACAAGATGAGTGGCGCTGCCCAATAAACTCGCCCCTCGGGGCAAAATTTAAATTTAAAAATCACTTGCGTTCAACGAGCAGTGTCTGGGTGAGCCGTACACGGTAGGATAGTCTTAGTGTGATCAGCTGACTAGAACTGGATAGTCTAGTGGGATGAGCTGACCATATTAAAATAAACCAGCTTCATCTATTCATTGTTGGAGAATCTGGATGTAAGTCCCGTGGACTTGTGATCCTGTGGTCCCGGGTTCGATCCCGGGCGCCGGCGAGAAACAATGGGCAGAGTTTCTTTCACCCTATGCCCCTGTTACCTAGCATTAAAATAGGTACCTGGGTGTTAGTCAGCTGTCACGGGCTGCTTCCTGGGGGTGGAGGCCTGGTCGAGGACCGGGCCGCGGGGACACTAAAGCCCCGAAATCATCTCAAGATAACCTCAAGATAACCCCTGTATCCCATGAATTAAGAACGTTCGTCACTTGATGTTGAACCTTGTCATTATATATAAAATATATAGTTATTATTTCAATTAGTATCATTATTATTTTCATAGTTATTAGTACTATGATTATTTTAATTTTAATTATTATTATTGATAATGTGGCCATTATTTTAAATCAAAGGATTTCTATATTATGGTAATTGTGATCATTAATGTTTCTTGTACTTCTGTATTAATATTTCTGGTGGTTGTGTAGGAAGCCTGTGCTCCTGGAGGGGGTGCTGCCGGGTTATTAATCTCTATTAATCATTATTTATTGGCAAACTGTGTCAGTGCCGTGATGAGGGTGCCAAGTGGCACTCTGGAGGCTGGAGGCGTGACCAGCAGGTGTGCTGGGGTGGTGAAGTTGACACAGGGAGGTCATGAACACAACACAGGGGGGAGAGGGTGTCATAAGAGTGACACAGAGATCATTAGTGTTGATGTGAAACAATTATACTTGCTGGAGGTGATGGAACAGGAAGTAACATGAGATCTGTTGGTGGTGGTGGTGTTGGGGGGGGGGTTGCGGTGGTGGGGGTTGCCTAACATTGAAGAGGGCAAATGAGGTTTAGGACTCTGTGTCCCGTCTACAGGTCAACATGACCAGGAACTTAAAATACTCTCTTAATTATTTCGTCAAAGTCTACCGCTGTTTATGCAAAGTTTAAGCTCTTCAGTTTGTACCGTGGCTCCTGTACCCTTCATTGTGTACCGTGGCTCCTGTACCCTTCATTGTGTACCGTGGCTCCTGTACCCTTCATTGTGTACCGTGGCTCCTGTACCCTTCATTGTGTACCGTGGCTCCTGTACCCTTCATTGTGTACCGTGGCTCCTGTACCCTTCATTGTGTACCGTGGCTCCTGTACCCTTCATTGTGTACCGTGGCTCCTGTACCCTTCATTGTGTACCGTGGCTCCTGTACCCTTCATTGTGTACCGTGGCTCCTGTACCCTTCATTGTGTACCGTGGCTCCTGTACCCTTCATTGTGTACCGTGGCTCCTGTACCCTTCATTGTGTACCGTGGCTCCTGTACCCTTCATTGTGTACCGTGGCTCCTGTACCCTTAACTGTGTACCGTGGCTCCTGTACCCTTCATTGTGTACCGTGGCTCCTGTACCCTTCACTGTGTACCGTGGCTCCTGTACCCTTCATTGTGTACCGTGGCTCCTGTACCCTTCACTGTGTACCGTGGCTCCTGTACCCTTCACTGTGTACCGTTGTTGCTGTACCCTTCATTGTGTACCGTGGCTCCTGTACCCTTCATTGTGTACCGTGGCTCCTGTACCCTTCACTGTGTACCGTGGCTCCTGTACCCTTCACTGTGTACCGTGGCTCCTGTACCCTTCATTGTGTACCGTGGCTCCTGTACCCTTCATTGTGTACCGTGGCTCCTGTACCCTTCACTGTGTACCGTGGCTCCTGTACCCTTCACTGTGTACCGTGGTTGCTGTACCCTTCATTGTGTACCGTGGCTCCTGTACCCTTCATTGTGTACCGTGGCTCCGTTTGTTGTTGTTTAAGATTCAGCTACTGGGAACAAAAAGTTCCAAGTAGCACGGGCTATAGTGAGCCCGTAATGGACTTACCAGGCACAGGAGCGGGGCTGTAACGCTTCTGCGTGGCTCCGGAATCCTTTCGCCTAAATCCATGTTACGTTGCACCTGATGGAGTTGATATCAAGAAGCCACTTAGGAGCAGATTATAGCAATGGTTTACTATCTTCCTTCCAGCATTTCGCAGTCATCCCAAATGATCAGTATCTTTACATCACTTGTATGATGTATTTGTAGAGTTGTTTACGTATAACGTCGACCTCTCACTGCGTTTAAGAGGACTTGATAAGTATCTCCAAAGGATATCTGATCAACCAGGCTGTGATCCATAAGTCTGGTTGCGTGAAGCCGCGTCCAACAGTCTGGTTAACCAGACAACCCACCAGAAGTCGTGGCCATAGACCGGGCCGCAGGGACGTTGAACCTCGAAACCAAGGGATAAAAACAAGGTAAGGTTAAGGAATGGCCCTTGCGGGACCCCGCTTGTCTCCCCCAATTGAGTCGTCTGCCCCTATTACTCACTTTATATCGAAACAAATTAGAACTAGAAACAATAAGAAGCTTCAAGAAAGACCTGGGTAAATACTAGTTTGGAAATAGGGTTGTTAGTTGATGATGAGAATTATCGGGTAACATAACAGACTTGGGACTGTTTCCGCGAGGTCTTCTACAACACAGGATAAGGCGCAGAACAGTTACAGCCCCGCTCCTGTGCCAGGTAAGTCCACTACGGGCTCACCATAGCCCGTGCTACTTGGAAATTTGTTCCCAGTAGCTGAATCTTAAACAACAACAGGATAAGGGCTCTGGACTTCTGTTGGCATGCTTAGAGCTTCCCTTTCCATTGTTTATATTAAACCTTACTAGTTTTACCTGGAGCGGGATTTGCTAATCAGTTTAGAGCTATGTGTCCAATTACTGCTGGGTGAACAATTAGGCGGAGGGGGGGGGGGGTCAGGTAAGGATTGGTGCGCAGTCCAACGCTTTATATGGATCCCTAGACCCCCTCCGTCCCTAGCCCCTAGCCCCTGAAACACATGGGCCTAACCAAACGATCAATGATGACCATGGGACTCCTCACACTGTCCCCTCACCCCACCCCCCCATCTCTTCCCCTTATCTCTCACTCTCACCTCTCGCTCCTCTCTCCCTTCACCTGTCGCCCCCTCTCTACCCCTTATCTCTCTCCCCTCTCTCCTCAACCCCTTACTTCCCTCCCCTCTATCCCTTGCCCGTCCCTTTTTCCCCATCACTTCCCCTCATCTCACGCTCTTCTCTCCCCTCACTGTCTCTTCTCCATATTGCTTTCTGTAACATCATTTTCATCCGTACCTTGTGAGTGAAGGAGGGGGGGGAAGAGATGTGTGAATGGTGTTATGTGACTATCTTCTTGAGGTTATCTTGAGATGATTTCGGGGCTTTTTTAGTGTCCCCGCGGCCCGGTCCTCGACCAGGCCTCCACCCCCAGGAAGCAGCCCGTGACAGCTGACTAACTCCCAGGTACCTGTTTACTGTTAGGTAACAGGGGCATTCAGGGTGAAAGAAACTTTGCCCATTTGTTTCTGCCTCGTGCGGGAATCGAACCCGCGCCACAGAATTACGAGTCCTGCGCGCTATCCACCAGGCTACGAGGCCCCTAGTAGTACATTGTGTTATAATCCTTTGTCACTCACTCACTCACTCACTCACTCACAAGGGGACACAGGTGGAAACTTAGTACCCAGATGAGCCAGAGAGACGTTAGAAAGAATTTTTCATTGTCAGAGTAGTTAACAAATGGAATGCATTAAGTAGTGTTGTGGTGGAGGCTGACTCCATACACAGTTTCAAATGTAGATATGATAGAACCCAATAGGCTCAGGAATCTGTACACCAGTTGATTGACAGTTGAGAGGCAGGACCAAAGAGCCAGAGCTCAACCCTCTCAAGCACAACTAGAAGCAACGGTTTCAAGTTCAACAAGCCACAATGCAGGACGGAAATCAGTTTCTTTTGCAAGATGAATCTTCAATCTTAACGTAAGAATATTAGCGATTGAGATATTCGATGATAAATTGCAAAATATTGGTGATTCAATTTCTTTCTTTATTATGCACCCCATACCCATCCCGTGGGCGGTGGTGTAACGGATTACAGAGGCACATAATCGGTTCATGAACTGAACCCTCTAGTTCGTTTAGCTAAGCAAATAAAAATTTTTGACGCTAGTTACAAAATTATTAATGTTATATATACATGTACAAATTCTCATACATATTGGTGAGTACACACTAAGGGTGGAACCAGTACAAGGGGGAGACACTATCTGGGGACCAGGAGCTGGAACCCTTTCACCACAATGCTATATAAGTCAGTAAGTACTCAATGATCTCGAGTGGTGTATCTTCCTTTCTCTCATCTCTATTCCTCTCTCCCATCTCTATTCCTCTCTCCCATCTCCCTCGTCTTGCTCCAAATCCCCCACATAATCCTAATCCTACAGTACCGCTCACAACCAGCAGGATTATGGGACGGGTGGCTGCCACTTCCCTCAATCTCTGTCCCTTTCAGTCTCTCTGTCTCTGTTTCTCTCTCTCTGTCTGAATGGATATTAAATTGTCATAAAATATCATGACTATTATTTAGGTGACAAAGCTTAACTCTTAAAATAAAATACTCCTACAGTACATAACTTAAATTTATCCATGCTTAACTCTAAAAAAATGTATACATTAGTAACGTCCATGGCACGCCCATGCCTGTTATTCTCAGTGTAATGATCATTCTCCACTAACAAGGTCTGTATAATTCTCCTCTATAATGGACTTAATGCCAAAATTACATTGAGTAAATTGTTAAGGGATTACAGTTGACACAATCGAGGCAGACAATAAATCTCTTGGTGAGAGGGATTTAATACATCACAACACCCGATACAAATATTTTTTATAAATTTGGTTGGTAAACAATGAGCACGTGGGAGCCGAAAGGGCGCGATCAGCTGTGTTGATAAACAAAGACCACGTGGGAGGAACAAGGGCTGTCAGCTCGATCCGCTTTTAAATCACGTAGGAACGGAAGTTGCGATCAGCTGTGATGGTCAACAACCAAGCCTTAGATCATGATACAAGGCTGATCACGATCAAAGAGTGACCAGCAACAACTGTCGACGATCAGCGACACATTTGTTCACGGTTGTTGAAGATAGACCGACTTTATCTTCGCTCAACGATCATTTGCTTTCTCTTTCTGGGTTCTCCATTACAAGGAATGGAGAACGCAGAAAGAATCCTCCCACATGTCCGTTGTGTGCGTGTTCTCTACATGCATGTCTTTTATATTTTAATATAGATAATGTGGGGAAATTGTGTATGTGTTCATGTATATATTATATATGTACACGTTAATGGAACCTCCCCTGGAGTGTATACCTTAAAAAATCTCTAACTTATTCTGAATATATCGGTTTAAAGTACCAAAAAGAGGCCAGTAGAGGACCAAAAGAGACTAAAACAGAGACCCAAAAAGAAGAGACTAAATGTGATCGATAGAGACCAAAGAGGAGAACAGGAGAAGTCTTTAACACACCAAGACAGGTCCAAGGTAGACCACAGGAACTTGGAGATGATAAAAGGAGAGTATTTGAGAGGCTTCGGAACTCCTTGTGGGACGCAGGTGAGCCGAGAGACCTTCTCTCAGATGGAGAGACTGGAGAGACCAGGCTGATGACCAACCTTACTGCTATCACCCGCAGGAAAACTTTTGCTTCTTTGAATGTCTGGCTGTTTATATATATATATATATATATATATATATATATATATATATATATATATATATATATATATATATATATATATATATATATATATATACGCGCGTGCACACACGCCTTGGTCTGAAGGCGACACGAGAAGGTCCTCAAGTATCTTAACAGACATATGCAAAATTTTAGTGAAGTCTATATAACATTCAGAAAAATCCAAACGCTTCAGGTATTATGGCCCAGCAATTTCCATTTAAATTGACAAAGCTCTTCAGTATCTCCTGAGGTGAGCGACTAGCACAACAAACATATACACACTGGGTACATATATATAAATAAATATCTAACATTTAAACATAAGTTCTGAATATCAGCATCTAAATTCATCAATATTTGATTACAAACTAAAAGTATGGACTAGAAGCAGAACATTGATTCGCCGCCTTCGTGAGGAAGGTGTAGAGGACGACCACGACGCACCCTATGACACTACCCATACAGTCACACGTCATCATGAAAACATTTGTGTGAGGCTAGCCCCGAGCGTCTGGCTACCAAACAACCCTGTTTTATAGATACAATGACACCCCCAGACTACCCTTGGCACCTCCTGATCTCTCTGTTCATTCACCTTCCCAACATCCCCTCCCCTCCCCCTCCCCTCCCCTTCCCCTCCCCCTTCCCCTCCCCCTTCCCCTCCCCCTTCCCCTCCCCCTTCCCCTCCCCCTTCCCCCTTCCCCTTTGACCACCACCTCCATTCATCCCCTCACTCCCCCCCCCGTGGTCTCTCCCTCCCCCTGGTTCTCTCACCCCAGCTTCTTCATCCATCGCCCTAAATGGGTACAATTTATCCTTCCTCTTCCTAACCCCTCTTCCATACACCCCCTCCTTGCCCCCTCCTGCTTCATCCTCCCCCCCCCATTCCCCTCCCAGGTTGGGGAGTACAGCCATCGATTTTTCGCGCTTACTGAGGTTGCGGTAAGCACGGGCGGGGGACGGGGGGGGGGGAGAGGAAGGTGGGGTAAGAGGAGAGTATGAGGGGGATGCGGAGAGAGGGGAAGGAGGGATAAAAGGAGTGGTGGGGGAAGGGGAGAGAAGAGAGTGCAGGGAGTAGGAGATGACGGGGATGGAACGGCAAGATGGGAGAAAGGGGAGGATAGGGGAGTGGGAGAAGAGAGATAGTGGGGGAGGCGGGACGAGTCAGATTCATTTGTGGAGACAGTTTCCTCCCAGCACCGTTTCAGCTGTCTGGCCATCCCCCCTCCCACAGCCCCCCTCCCCCCCCCCCACCACCACCATACTAGCAGCGCCACTCTGTGCTCCTGAAGGTCAAGAAAAGAGTGAACTAAATATCTCTTGCCTTCGGGGTCCCCTCAGAACCTTAATTTTGTTACCTGGTGAATTGTTCCCTCACTGGACACTATGCCCGGTGTAGGGGCATAGTGTCAGCATCATCACAACTGTTATTGACACTTTGGGTTCATCAAAATCTTATATTCCGTGGATTTAGTAACTCGCTGTAGTAAACCCCTGGAGGCTGAGGCATGACAACACATAATCTCCATCCTATCAGTCATGTAGATTCCCCCTGAGAATCTTATATGTCGCTATCATGTCCCCGAGTGTGCTGAGGTTCAGCTCCCTTTGCTTTTCCTTAGAGATCGATCCTCACAGTTCTGGTACAAGACTCGTGCTATGCCTCCGGACCTTTACGGACTTCTCCTCCTTTCAATTTGCAGTTTATATATTCTGAGCGTGTTAGTGGCTTATATATTTACTAAAAAGGTGGAAAATGTTTTCTTGTTACCTATTTCAATAAACTAGAATTAGTGTATTCGTTCACAGATTTATTAGGCAGTTAATTTTCTAGCCTAATTTTCGAAGCCCTCGTTTGAACATTTGTGCCAAGTTTAAGAGGAGTTAAAAGTGTTTTATGGGTGGTAGAGTGTGTACCGTATCAACGGCAGGGGAGACATATAGTTGTCGACCCGTCTCGTCGAATTACTCTTGTGGAAATGGTCGACATATTCATTAACTCAATCATTGTTTATCATGTATGTAATCTCGTATGCTTGCTCCCTCTGACTTCAAGAAGAGAGATTTACATTACATGTTACTCGAGTATCATCGTATGCTTCCATAAAACACAATAAAGACAGTTTTCAATCTATTTAAATGGAGGAGAATAAAAATAAATGATCTTTCTCGAGGTGAAATTTCATGCTAGCATCATGCTGTAAGACGACCCCCCTGATCCACACTCCTCGTTAATATAATACTAACAATGTTTTTTATTATATTATGATTATATTGTAATCTGAGTAGTTGTTTTCCTGAGATACAGCAGATACTTGATTTTTGGGACGCTGTATCTCTGAGTTACAGCAGACACTGTATGGTCTTTGGGACGCTGTATCTCTGAGATACAGCAGACATATGGTATTGTAGACACTGTGACCTTGAGATACACCATTGATATATTTTTTTTCAAGAGAACATCAGCTCTGGTAGCAAGGTAACAGTTGAGTTATGACTGTAGACCTCACTGGTAAACCCCAATCCATATCTCTTCACTAATTGCCTGTCCCACTTCCCGCGCAAAGTTTCAAATTTATAGGTGCTGCTTATTTAAGGGAATTGAGTTTAGACTGCATGATGGAAATGCTATGTTGTAGTCCATTTAAACATTTAGAAATAATATATTTGTTTTTATAATTGCGTGAAATTTGATTCCGTGAATTCCATGAGTGATTCGTTCTGGTCTAGCGGTGGTCTTGAAGCCTATCATCCTCGGGAGGGTTATTAAAGCCTTGCAGTAACTTACTAACCATCCAGAAAGTATATTAACCGAACTTTGTCCAAAATTCAGTATATGTATAAACTAAGAGGCTAAGTACACCTCTGGGCGGTCTGTCTTCAAGACGCCGTACCTAACACCTTCAAATATTAATACATTCAAGATAAGGGTCCTGGTAGCGTAGTCGGGTTCCTTCTCGACGCACAATCAAGAATTCCGGGTTCGAATCTCAGGCGGGACAGAAATGGTTGAGCACATTTCCTTTCACCTAATGCATCTGCTCCTATTGTGGGGTTGCATCCTGAGTGGGGTCAGTAATTCGACGTTGGGGGAGGGGGGGGGAGGACTTCGATAGCCTAACGTGTATGCATACACTCTGGCATCCTGTCCCAAGACACAATGAATTATTATTACTATTATTTAACAAATATTTGATAACTAAGACAACACTAACGGCCAAACATTAACATGTTTTTATGTGGCAAGGAAAATTACATTAGGAGAATTAATTTGTCATCATGATGTGTCAAGTCAGCCCCACTCTCCAACCATGTGCATGTTTGAAGTCCCTTGTTAAAGGTAATCAATTTAGAGGTCAATGTCGTAATTAAACCAGGAGTCAATATGAGAGCGGTCAATAACGCAATAGATTGGGTCAAAAGCAATTATTAGCAGAAGGCCCCCCCCCCCGCCAGTTTGTCCGTATTGCACGTAACATGGATATGAGGATAGGCTAATAGCCTGATATGAGGACATAATTGGACCCGGGTCATGAGGATAAAGGGATTAAACGGATCTCGATATCAAAGGAAAAACGGTGGGGGGAGGGGGTAGGGATACTGTCTTGAAGTTGTATTTTGATCAAACAGCTGTTGTCTTCTAGTAAATAGGTCTATGTTGGTTGAGACGCTCACTGTGTCTCTCTTGTTCTCTCATCTCTCTCCTTCTCTAAGTTTCTCGTCTCGAGAGGAAGAGAAGGAATGATGACTGGAGAGAAAATTAATGAAAAATATGAAAAAAGGATGGGATGGAGAGGCTTTTAACAGAGTGAAAAGAAATTTAAGTGAGAGGGAGAGAGAGGAGGGGTAGACAGGAGTGAGAGGAAGAGAGGGGTGAGAGAGTGAGAGGGAGAGAATATTAGATGGAAAGTGGAGATAGAGGGACTGAAAGAAAAGAGAGGAGAGAACGGAGATAGTGAGGAAGTAGAAGAATGAAGAGAGGGAAAGAGGAATAAGGGAGATAGTGAGAGCGGAAGAAGGGAGAGAGGGAGAGGGCCGGCGCCAGACTCCCTGACGCCCGACCACGATATTGATTGGCCTGCCCGACACTCTCCCACACTCTCCCTCCTCTCCCACACACTTTCCTCTCCCACACACTCCCTCTTCAACACACCCATACTCTCCCTCCACACACTCCCATACACTACCCTCTCTAATACACACTCCTCTCCTACCCTCTACCCTCACTCTCACTCCTCTCCCAAACTTTCCCACACACACACACACACACACACACACACACACACACACACACACACACACACACACACACACACACACACACACACACACACACACTCACTCTCACACGCTCTCCCTCTACAACACTTCTGAACTCTCACTAAACACTCTCTCTCTCTCTCTCTCTCTCTCTCTCTCTCTCTCTCTCTCTCTCTCTCTCTCTCTCTCTCTCTCTCTCTCTCTCTCTCTCTCTCTCTCTCTCTCTCTCTCTCAAATGACGTGACCAGGGGAGTTTTGGGGTGAAGATTATGCTAGATGTGTTGGGATTATGGTTAGTGGAGGAGGGGAAAGAGTCCAGTGTTGTCTTTGTTGTTAGATATTAAAGTGAGAGAGAGAGAGAGAGCGAGAGAGAGAGAGAGAGAGAGAGAGAGAGAGAGAGAGAGAGAGAGAGAGAGAGGGCAGACAGTGTAGACAGGACTAACAGTCCAGGGGACTAGCCAATCCCACTATGTAATCCTATTCCTGTGACGTCACACGCCTCACTGTAATACCAATTGATAACTTATTGCCTTATCCTTCTCTCATCCAACTGTTAGACGTGGTACCATAGATACAATATATATATATATATATATATATATATATATATATATATATATATATATATATATATATATATATATATATATATATGTCGTACCTAATAGCCAGAACGCACTTCTCAGCCTACTATGCATGGCCCGATTTGCATAATAAGCCAAGTTTTCCTGAATTAATATATTTTTTCTAATTTTTTTCTTATGAAATGATAAAGCTACCCATTTCATTATGTATGAGGTCAATTTTTTTTATTGGAGTTAAAATTAACGTAGATATATGACCGAACCTAACCAACCCTACCTAACCTAACCTAACCTATCTCTATCGGTTAGGTTAGGTTAGGTAGCAGAAAAAGTTAGGTTAGGTTAGGTTAGGTAGGTTAGGTCGTCGAAAAAACATTAATTCATGAAAACTTGACTTATTAGGCAAATCGGGCCATGCATAGTTGGCTGAGAAGTGCGTTCTGGCTATTAGGTACGACATATATATATATATATATATATATATATATATATATATATATATATATATATATATATAATATGAGGGTGGGCTGGGGCAGGTGTTGGGTGGGTGTGTGCAGTGTTCACTCAGGCAGTGCCAGAGTCAATCTTTAGACCCACCTCCACCACACCTTGCTCGCTCTAAGGTAATGTTAATGACTTCGGTAAACGAATCGTAATTACGTTGGAATTACAGCCATTTATCCTCGGTCAACATATCGTCATCTCCCTCTTGAGGCAGCTTTTTTAAATGAATGTTTGCTATACCAATTAGAAACAGCAATAATTAGAGTTTACCCTGAATTTTACAAGCTAGAACTGTACAGTTATTTGTAGTTAATCGCGAGGGGATTCTATCATATTATTCCATATTGTTGTGTGATATTCGTTATTCATTTACAATATTGGTTCACAAAAAATGTGTTCCATAATTTCGGATGATAAGAATGTATAAATTGATTGGTGCAGAGGTCGATCTTTTGAACATTAGAATTTGAATTAAATTGTGATGCATATCATGTGAAATATAATTGACGAATTTATTGTTCAACTTGTCTTTAACAGTTTGGTTGTCACAAACCACAGTGTTCGTTTGGTAGTTTGCTCTTGAAGGAGGGACTTGTAGAGGGGCTAAATGGTGAAAATGTATTTTGTGAACTGTGTAGAGTATACACAGACCAGTCACTTCTCGTCCGTGTTGGAGAGTCTACATGTATACTTCAGTAGCACATGTATACTAACTTTACTTGTCAGTAGGCTTACAGTCTTGTCTTGAATTTTGGAAATCCTCTGTAGAGAAGATTGTGGACAGGAATCCCATATTTCTGGTGAGAATTTCATTATAGATCTGATTTGGTAATTGTATAAATCCCAGAGCACCTAGGTGGTGTGCTCATCTCCACAGACAAGAGTTGTTCTTACGAGAGGATGATATGGTTGTTCTTACGAGAGGATGATATGGTTGTTCTTATAAGAGGATGATATGGTTGTTCTTATGAGAGGATGATATGGTTGTTCTTACGAGAGGATGATATGGTTGTTCTTACGAGAGGATGATATGGTTGTTCTTATGAGAGGATGATATGGTTGTTCTTACGAGAGGATGATATGGTTGTTCTTACGAGAGGATGATATGGTTGTTCTTATGAGAGGATGATATGGTTGTTCTTACGAGAGGATGATATGGTTGTTCTTATAAGAGGATGATATGGTTGTTCTTATGAGAGGATGATATGGTTGTTCTTACGAGAGGATGATATGGTTGTTCTTACGAGAGGATGATATGGTTGTTCTTATGAGAGGATGATATGGTTGTTCTTATGAGAGGATGATATGGTTGTTCTTATGAGAGGATGATATGGTTGTTCTTATGAGAGGATGATATGGTTGTTCTTATGAGAGGATGATATGGTTGTTCTTATGAGAGGATGATATGGTTGTTCTTATGAGAGGATGATATGGTTGTTCTTATGAGAGGATGATATGGTTGTTCTTACGAGAGGATGATATGGTTGTTCTTACGAGAGGATGATATGGTTGTTCTTATGAGAGGATGATATGGTTGTTCTTATGAGAGGATGATATGGTTGTTCTTATGAGAGGATGATATGGTTGTTCTTATGAGAGGATGATATGGTTGTTCTTATGAGAGGATGATATGGTTGTTCTTATGAGAGGATGATATGGTTGTTCTTACGAGAGGATGATATGGTTGTTCTTATGAGAGGATGATATGGTTGTTCTTATGAGAGGATGATATGGTTGTTCTTATGAGAGGATGATATGGCTGTTCTTATGAGAGGATGATATGATTGTTCTTACGAGAGGATGATATGGTTGTTCTTACGAGAGGATGATATGGTTGTTCTTATGAGAGGATGATATGGTTGTTCTTATGAGAGGATGATATGGTTGTTCTTATGAGAGGATGATATGGTTGTTCTTATGAGAGGATGATATGGTTGTTCTTATGAGAGGATGATATGGTTGTTCTTATGAGAGGATGATATGGTTGTTCTTATGAGAGGATGATATGGTTGTTCTTATGAGAGGATGATATGGTTGTTCTTATGAGAGGATGATATGGTTGTTCTTACGAGAGGATGATATGGTTGTTCTTATGAGAGGATGATATGGTTGTTCTTACGAGAGGATGATATGGTTGTTCTTACGAGAGGATGATATGGTTGTTCTTACGAGAGGATGATATGGTTGTTCTTACGAGAGGATGATATGGTTGTTCTTACGAGAGGATGATATGGTTAGTGCCTCCGTGAGTTTGCCATCAGTTAGGTTTTATCTAGATGAATGATAACGTCGGCCCCACGATAAAATACTTATTATTATTATTATTATTATTATTATTATTATTATTATTATTATTGTTTACTGATACTTGCACCTGAACGCTAATTTCACCCGCCGACTCTTTTCCTCATTCCTTGCGTTCAAGTATTTGAAACTTGTAAATAATAATGTAAGCTGTAACAATGGAGTGTGACTAGTTGTTTGGGGCCAAGGCCAAGTGTTTGACGGTGGCGGCCGCTGACAACTTGGCGGGGGAGGGAAGGGAGGGAATTATCAGGGGGAAAGCGCCAAGCCATTAACTTATATAGCACTTGGAAGGGGTCAGGATAAGGATTTTGGGATGGGACGGAGGGAAAAGGAATGATGTCCAACCACTTGGACGATATGGGATTGAACGCCGACCTGCGGGAAGTAAGAGCATCGCTCTACCGTCCAGCCCAAGTGGTCGGGCACTCGGCTCATCTCCACTCATCTCAAACTTCCATATAGACAGTGGCGTCTCTTGCTATTTTCACCGTTTTCTTTATAGTTTTAATCCTCATCGCTGTAAATTTATCGTCTTTTAACATGATTTTGTATAAACATTCTTTATTTCCGTTGATTTAAAACCCCAGATTTAAAACATGAATGTTCATAAAATAGGTAAGTTCATACTGTATATATTTTCCGGAGTACCAACTCGTTCTTGATTCAGTGAGGCAGTTGAATCTCTTGCTATACTCTCGTCGTTTACATCAACACCAACAGATGGCGCCATCACTCGCGCAGCTTTACGGTCGCACAGTTCGTGTCGAGCGGAATTTCGGGTCTCCTAAAATTCGCGGAGATGTTGACAAGCGTTTTAGCAACTGGGTAATGCTCTCTGGCGCAGAGTCGGCTGGTAAAGACACAACTCTCACTAAACTGTCTTGTTCAAGACGCCAATGAAATGGACAAGTAATATCGACTCTTAATTGTTATTGCAGCATTAACAATTTAGGTGTATTTGTAAAGTACAGAAGAAGAGATTGGCGGGTCGTGTTTCAGGGTAAACTGAAGCAGGTTAAGGTCTAAGACGCGCCGTGGGAAGGGAAGGCTCTAAGCCTACTAACAGGAGTCAGAAGTTGTCTTCTGTACGTCTTTATCACTTAAGGGCCTCGTAAAACAGTTGGCTTCCTTCACAACACACAATCGGAGGTAATGGGTTCGATTACCGGGTGGGACGGAAATGGTTGGGCACGTTTCTTTTCGTCTAATAGCTCTTGTTCACCTAACAGCAGTAAATCGAAAAATGTTGTGGGGGCTGCATCCTGGGAAGGGCCTGTAGTTTGACCTTAAAGGGAACTCGAATGTCAGGTTCCCTGTCCCCGACAAAAGGAATTTAATTTTAAAATAAAATTTTCAGGCAACGAAATTCATCTCATTATAAAAAATGTCAATGACATTCAACGGGTGTGGCAGCCTAGCAAGCTCCACCACACTGTATGTCACCACCACAGATATTCCTCCACCTCAAACCTTCCATAATCTTCCAGTCCTGCACAGTCTGCCCTTTTGCAGAGAATATTTTGTCGATCAATAGCTGTTCGGTCGCGCTGGACTCAATATTTTTAACACTAATGGGTCCCCAACCTGACCTTTACCTCCGACGCCAAACTTTCCAACACACGTCACCAAATGCCAATGTTCTTTTTCGTGGGTATTCGTAGAGTGTTCATAAACTTTATAGAACTCTTGAGTCACTTTTAAGGTGTCTGAGTGAAACGAGAAAACGTAATACCTCTATGAAAGTTATGGTAAGCTTCCGCTCTGCCTCTCAGGCCCTGTACTCATCTCTATCAAAGTTACCCACAAGAAGGCCATCATCCTGTCTCGTTTTCTACACGAGAGCACCAAACTACCGCTTCACTGTAATTTGCCCTAATTTGATTATGTAATGCTCTTATAGTATTATGCCCTAACTCTCAGTTCCTACCTTCATCAACCCCACCTTCTCCCTCTCTCTCTCTCTCCCTCTCTCTCTCCATCTCCCCCTGTGTCTCTCCCTGCTGAGGTTCAGGGAGAGTGCTGAGAGTAGCGAGCTGGGACCTGAGGCAGGATGTCGGTCACGACCAGGCGAAGGATACACATAAATAATGTAAATCAGGATAAATATACAGTATCTGAAACTTTTAGAAAGGCCATTGGGAGTTGTGAGGTAATGGATCTTGAATGTTTATGGCCTTCCTCTTCCTTTACCTTCTCCAGCTCTGCTTCCTCCTCTGTCTGTCCCTACCACCGCTGCTGCAACTACTCTAGCATGTGGTGACCGCAGACCTCTCCATTGATGACCGCAGACCTCCTCTCCATTGATGACCGCAGACCACCTCTCCATTGATGACTTGCCACTAGAGTCACGAGAAGTGGACAGCGTATCAGGAGAAAAGCGCCAAGCTATTACGACTATATAGCACTTGGAAGGGATAAGGATTTGGGATGGAACGGGAGGAAGGAATGGTGCCCAATCCCTCTCACTTCACAAGGTGCAAGTTACTGAGCCAAACCGCTCTCTCCCTGTGGTTCCTCCCTCTACCAATTCTTACTTATCATCCCGTAACATTACGAGAGAGAAGGTAGCAAAATTTTTACTCAAAACTAATTTTAATAGTCATGTTATCAGGCTGTGTGAGGGGGTCTACGAGTGGCTTTACACTAGTCGCTCCCACAAGAACAAACTCCCAAACATGTAAGAGTTGCTCTATGTGACTACCAGAGTGTTGATCTTTGTGCATGAACAGAATCATTTCTCCGCTCTTATCGCCAGAAATGGGCTAAGTTATGACGCACATTTTGACAACAAAACATTCTGACGATTCGACAATTCGAGATCATGTAAATGAATGCAAGGATCCTACACAGAAGCATTCACTAAAAGTGTAGAATCCCGGCTGGTAAACGGCAAAATAAACTATTAGTAATATAAACAAATATAATAACAATAATAATAATAATGTAATAATAATAGTCATAACAGTTTTAAAATTTAGTATACAGTTAACACAGGATAGAGAGAGGTCCGCAGTAACAGGAGAGGGAGGACTGGTGCCCCATAATAAAGGTCGCGAAGCTTTAAGCATGGTTTTGCGTCATCAGGGAGAGTGGGCGTGGCCTGCACGGGTTATTGATCAAGTTCATTCACAAACTGGGTCGAGGTAATTGCGGAATGAATTAGAATTGTTTACCTTTTTCTGTTCTTAGAGAGGTAGCCAAGACAAAAGCCGCAGTAAACAAAGATGATTGACAAGGGTAAACAAAATTAAAATTACAATGAATTAAAACAAAAAAAGCGAAACCTCTTCCTTGTTGTGCCTGTTGCAGACATTATATAAACAGAAAGTCTATCGCTGCACATTCCATCTTCCTAAATAAACACAGTGTAGTCATCAATGCTCAAGGTGAACATCCAAGCTGGTGAATGTTATCCTCCTCCACATTATACGCTCGACTGGGAGTTATCTCTCACTACTTGTTTGTCACAGGTTAACAATTCTTTACGTTACGTGACGCAGGATACGTCACAATAACGCAGGTGTCATCAAAGACCCAAACCCACACACACACATGGAATGGAAGTGATGACTGGAGTATTGTGTGTGGGGGTGGGCTGGGTACTTGTTAGTTGCTGTTACGACCCTGGGTTCCTCAGTGGAAACCAGGGGTCAAAATTGAACTAAATAAGCTACGTTAGATTAGCAAAACGCAAGTCGATGTGTCTTTGTTTGTATCTTCCCTGCCAGACGTAAGACTATTCTTGTTTCTCAAAGAGCATTTAAAGACTGAGCTTGGGGTTGATTATTAAATAATAACAGTTGCTGAGATCTGAAATTGCACTTTTTTCTGCACAGTTATATCTAGCAGTGCGGGTGTGTTGCAGCTCACTGATGGCACATTGTGTTATCAAGAGTGTTTGTGCAAGATGTTTGAGCTGATGGGGCGATATATGATCTTGTTGTAAATCAAGTTCCAATATTTTTAATTGTTTTGATGATGTGAGTCTTATAAATTACTTTGTTCATGTGTCTAGTAGTCACATGTGTTACCTCTTGTTTGGTGGGATGTTCTTGATAGAGGGAGTTGTGATGAAGCCAGGTGTGTGGATTATGCCTTTTGTGGACTGTAGAATACACACAGACGAGCCACATCTGTGTCTCTGGGCATACAACACTGGATGTGGTGGATAATGTTTACGTCTCACTAGACGTTGTGATCTTGTCTTACATTTTGTCTAACAGCTTCAAATATCTCCCTTGATAAGAATCCCAAATTAGTGTTGAGTACTCCAAGATGGATCTAATGTCTACGACGTAGCATTCAACACTGTAGCAGTGATGGTGACCCTTCGTCCACGTCTACACTGACTGGCGCGTTCTGCACCAATTTCTCTCACACGTCTTTATAACGAAAGACTTCCGTAGCCATGTACACCTTGCTTGAATGGAAAGTTACGGTTTTGGACTTCCTCAAGTCCAAAGTTTGGTGATCAATACAGACATGGAGGAGGAGGAAGGCTGCAAGACGGTTGGTAGTGGACCCGGCATCTTTTAAGGGTGTATGATAAATTTTAAATGTTGCCCCGAGGAGCGAGTTTATTGGGCAGCGCCACTCATCCTGTGAGTGGACACACCGCCATAGTGACAGTATTGGGCAGCGTCACTCATCCTGTGAGTGGACACACCGCCATAGTGACAGTATTGGGCAGCGTCACTCATCCTGTGAGTGGACACACCGCCATAGTGACAGTATTGGGCAGCGTCACTCATCCTGTGAGTGGACACACCGCCATAGTGACAGTATTGGGCAGCGCCACTCATCTTGTGAGTGGACACACCGCCATAGTGACAGTATTGGGCAGCGTCACTCATCCTGTGAGTGGACACACCGCCATAGTGACAGTATTGGGAAGCGACACTCATCCTGTGAGTGGACACACCGCCATAGTGACAGTATTGGGCAGCGCCACTCATCTTGTGAGTGGACACACCGCCATAGTGACAGTATTGGGCAGCGTCACTTATCCTGTGAGTGGACACACCGCCATAGCAGCATGTACAACACTCCCCAATAGGAAGAAAACCCGCTGGGTTGTTCATCCTGTCGCGCTGACTCGGTCTGGTCTTGTGGCCGTGATATCATCTGTGACGAGGCGGAATGTTTCTGCTGTTTATTTTGTGATGTTAGAGGTAGACACAAGAATGGCTGAGGTGAGGTAAGGCGCGGGGAGAACTGTGTGACTCACCAACTTGCATCTTGCATGCAAAGTGAGAAGCCAGAAGTTCGACCTTCTCCATAACACTGGCGGCTACAACGTTGATTCGAAGTCGAACCAACGTCCCTCTTGGATATTGTGACAGTGGGACGGAGGAGACGAGTTGGATATAGTTGCTCACCGCCCAGAATGCGCCATAAGGCCCTCCTGGGTGACTCCTACTCATTGTTCTAAATGACAAATTACATAACAATTAGGGAGCGGAGCTGTGATAGTCCGTGACTGCAGCCGAGCAGGTCGCGCGCGACCCGTTTTCTGCCTCGCCTACGCTCAAAGGCTGGCCCCACGATGACGTCACTGGAATCTGACCCTCCAATCAGTCAACATCCGGGTCGACAAGCTCTGATAAGCCGCGTGGCTGAGTGGAGAAAGGGTGACAACTCTCGCAGAGTACTCTCACTCACTCTGGAGTACGGGGTCAGTTTACTGAAACTGACTAAACCTCTGGAAGCTCTCCCGCAGATTTATACAACGCTACTACCTTCATATACTATTATTATATTATCAGTATTACCTGAAGTAATTTTATCACATTATAATAATTATTAACACTTGCGTCTGCGTCTTGTGGCAAATGTTGATCAATACTGTGGCAGTGATGCAGGTGGCGTCACCACAGCGGGACCTCGAAGGCCGCCTTGCACAACCCAGTTAAACAAAAGAGCATCTTTAAAACTAGGGTCTTCGATCCTTCGGAGTTACACGTGATCGTACACAATGGCCGCCAAATGAGGGAATGGGGACTTGTAGAAGCGTTAATTATTAGAAATTTGGACAGAAAATAATCTACTTGATGATATTGGCCCACTTGGTGAGGCTATGGTGTCCTTTCACACCAAAGGCGTGGCGTGGTCACGACCTTGCTATAGCGTCGTGGCGTCGGGGTCGTCCTCGTCATGTTGGCGGAGCTGCACCGACTTGCCTCCATGTTGGTACGTCAAGCTCCGCAGTCTCCTCTCTATTCTTCTTGCTGATGAGCGTATGATGAGTCTTACAGCCACGTGGACATAATAAAATAAGTGGACATATTTAGTAGCCTAGTGGACATATTTACCACTTGGTAAATATGTCACCTTGATTGGTAAGTCATGGCCCGAGCACTTATAAACACTTAAGATGCTTTGATTAGCTGCTTTGGTGTTGGTCTATCACCTTCTGATGTGTTCCCGTGTCAACCACAACAGCTTGCTGACCGCCACATAGCTTAGGACTAAAGTAAACTCAGTATATTTATACACCATGAAGCGAGATACACCTCTCAGTGTATACACCTCCACTGAACTCTGATAAATATTTTGGAGTGCGGGGAAAGAGTTGGCAGGCCTGTGTACAGTGCTTCAGACGTGGTCTAGGAGGAACCATTTCTCAGGCGGAACCTACGGAAGACAAGGGGCCGGATTCAGGAAGGTACTTACGATGGTTTTTCTTCTTAGCTACGAATGTTTTCCTTCTTAGCGCCTTCGTGGCGGCTACGGCGGTATTCAGGTAGCTACACTAAGTGGAAAAACCTTCGTTCATTCCGGGATCTACGTGAAGGTGTTTCCTGAGGCCTCCGGTGTTTCCCTTCGTTTATCTTGAGCTGTTGACACGAGTGTTGCTTAGCCACCAGCCGCCCTCGACATAGAGCGTCTTGGTAGCCAGTGGTTATACCATGGTACGTAGCCTCACACTCTAGTTTGACTACCGGCGGTGACTACAGTTCTGTCCGGTGGTGCAGATCTTCAACTGTCTCATTCCTCCGCGTCTCCACCGTGGCTCTGTCTTGAAGGTCTGGAAAGGAAAGGAAATAAGGAAGATAAGCAACACTCATTTATAGAAATCAGAAAGGGAAAGAAAGAGAGAGGTAGGAGGGGAGAGAGAGGGATAGTAATGGGAAGGGGGGTGTTTTTGGAGGGGCAAGGTTCTGGATACTTCCCTCTCTCCCCTTCTTTCCACTTCCTCCCTTCCTCCTTCAATCTCTTCCTCCTACTCCCCCTCCCCTTCCCCACCCTCTCTCTCTCCTCCCCTCTAGCACTGGCTCTCACATCAGAGGGTCAACAGCAGGTGAGATTAGAGGAGGCTGGTGAGAGGTGAGGCATCAGGGGGAGCAAATATAATGATGAAGGGGAAAGAGAGAGAGAGAGAGAGAGAGAGAGAGAGAGAGAGAGAGAGAGAGAGAGAGAGAGAGAGAGAGAGAGAGAGAGAGAGAGAGAGAGAGACAATAACAATACTCACACCATGGCTGGTGTTTATTGTCCCTTGTGCATCTCTGTCATTTAATATTGATGTTATTTCCTGGCACCGCTGTGGCGCGGGTCACTGACAGCAGGCATCGTGTATACTCGCCTAGTTGTGCTTGTGGGGGTTGAGCTCTGGCTCTTTGGTCCCGCCTCTCAACTGTCAATCAACTGGTGTACAGGTTCTTGAGCCTACTGGGCTCTATCATATATATGAAACTGTGTATGGAGTCAGCCTCCACCACATCACTGTCTAATGCATTCCATCTGTTAACTACTCTGACACTGAAAAAGTTCTTTCTAACGTCCCTGTGGCTCATTTGGGTACTCAGTCTCCACCTGTGTCCTCTTGTTCGCGTACCACCCGTGTTAAATAGTTTATCTTTATCTACCCTGTCTATTCCTCTGAGAATTTTGTAGATAGTGATCATGTTTCCCCTTACTCTTCTATCTTCCAGTGCCGTGGGGTGCATCTCACGCAGCCTTTCCTCGTAATTTGTGTCTCTTAGTTCTGGGACTAGTCTAGTGGCATACCTCTGAACTTTTCCCAGCTTCGTCTTGTGCTTGACAAGGTACGGGCTCCATGCTGGAGCCGCATACTCCAGGATTGGCCTTACATATGCGGTATACAAGGTTCTGAATGATTCCTTACACAGGTTCCTAAAGGCTGTTCTGACGCTAGCCATCCTTGCGTATGCCGCAGAAGTAATTCTTTTTATGTGGGCTTCAGGAGACAGTTTTGGTGCGATATCAACTCCTAGATCTTTCTCTTTGTCCGTTTCATGATGTACTTCATCTCGCATTCGGTATCCTGTGTCTGGCCTCCTGTATCCACCGCCTAGTTTGTGTTGGGGGGGGGGGTTGAATAGGGGGGAGGGTTCTCTCCTTGGTCTACTCATCTAAATGTACTTACAGAGTTGAACAATGGTTCCCTAGCCGCGCCTTTCCATTTCCTGGCCAGTTAATGCAATGAATTTCATTCCTACTTTATCTTGTCGCAATTCCTATTGAAGCTGATTATTGAATTTGCCTCAACGACCTCCTCTTGTAGCCCGGTCCAACCTCAGTGTCGTCTGGTCCTGCCTCATCTGTGTCTCCAGCTTCCATGCGTGTCGTCTGGTCCTACCTCATCTGTGTCTCCAGCTTCCACCCGTGTCGTCAACCTCAGTGTCGTCTGGTCCTACCTCATCTGTGTCATCAGCTTCCACCCATGTCGTCTATCTCAGTGTCGTCTGGTCCTACCTCATCTGTGTCATCAGCTTCCATCCGTATCGTCTGCTCCAACTTTTCCTCATTTTGAACATTGCCTCTTTTTGTTGAGCCTTTCAGGTCGCTCAATATATTGCATGTTATAACTTTCACCTGAATCACTCTTCCTCCTGCACGCTAACTTTGTGCTCACTCAGCCTTACACTGTAGGTGGACTCCATGCCGGTGCTGCATAATCAAGAATTGGTTGTACGTATGTTGCAAACAGCGTTCTGAAGGATTCTTCATCTACGCCCCCTTTCCCCTGTCTCCTTTCCCTTCAGTCCCCTCATTCTCCTACACCCCCATCACCGCCCTCTTGCCTTCCTCTACCTTCCATTCCCACCATGGGGGAGCCATGGGCCAACCCACCCCAACATGAAGAGAACCACACCCACTCTTTGCTGGATTACTTCATCTAGATAAAATGACATGATAATAATAATAATAATAATAATAATAATAATAATAATATACCCCAGACTTGCGTCTTATCCACGATATGCTAAAAGTAATGTAACATGGGATTCTGTTGAGTCCACGAGGGGTCTCCAGGCCTTGAACTGATACCAAATCAAGCTACCAAATACCAAACCAAGCTACGAAGTACCGAATCAAGTCTATTCGAAATGGATCATCAAGACAGTCCAACTTAACCATTCACAACTTATCATTTTGTCAACTCATCAATTCCTGAATTATCATACTGTCAACCCAACAATTCAAATGATCATACCCCAATTATCACCCTGTCAACCCATCAACTTGGAAAATGGCAGCGTGTCGGTATCATAATATCAATCTCGCTCCTCTCTAGCTTTCATTTAAGAACATTTAACACTGGAGATTGAAAGATAAGTGAACACTTGAGTCAGAGATCTCTTGTTGGATAAGATGGAAGTTGTAATGGATTGTTTGATATGTCAGTCTGTATAACTCTCTGTTGTGTCTGTCTGTCTGTCTGTCTGTCTGTCTGTCTGTCTGTCTCTCTCTCTCTCTCTCTCTCTCTCTCTCTCTCTCTCTCTCTCTCTCTCTCTCTCTCTCTCTCTCTCTCTCTCTCTCTCTCTCTCTCTCTGTGTCTCTGTCTCTCTCAGGATAAACTATAGAACATATATAAACAATAAGAGGTGATAATGTCAAGGTTAGGACAAAAGATCTCCGAGATACATATCAACAAATTTAATTACATCAATTTTCTTGTATGTGTGTGTGTGTGTGTGTGTGTGTGTGTGTGTGTGTGTGTGTGTGTGTGTGTGTGTGTGTGTGCTCAAGTGTAGGTACACAGACACGCCCAAGAGCGTGAGTAAGCTACATAAGACTGTCATCTGCTTCTCATTTGTATGTTATCGCTCTAAGATAGATGGCCGTGACAGCAAACTGCCGTAGTTATCTTTTAAAGAGTTGTTGAGTGCCACTCAAAGGTGTCATAACTAAGGCCGGTAGCAGGTCAGGAGGAAGGGGCGGGGGGGGGGGGGGTTCCAACAGAAACCATTAGCTATCTCTACTATATAATCCACATTCTCTTCATCTACTACATAATCACAGTTTTCTTCATCTACCACATAATGAATATCCCTCATCTACCACATAATAACAAAGTTCTTTCATCTACCACATAATGAATATCCCTCATCTACCACATAATAACAAAGTTCTTTCATCTACCACATAGTCAATATTTTCTTCGTCTGTCACATAATAACATTTCCTTCGTCTACCACATAACCAGCTACTTCACAATCAGTCCACTTCTTTGACCCTACTTTATAAGGCATCCCCTCTATTCCTCTCCCCTCTCCCTATCTCCCCCCGTTCTTCTCCCCTCTCACCATCCTCCCCCATACCACTCCTCTCCTTATTTTCTCTTCTTTCCCCTTTATTCGGTATCCCTCTCCTTCCAAAGCGCCCTAAATCTCTTAAGTATTTCTCACCTTGCGAGTGCACACTCTTGAAGCCCCTCACTATCCCCTCACCGTTCCCTCACTATCCACTCACCGTTTCCTCACTATCCCCTCACCGTTTCCTCATTCAAGTTCCTCTCTCTCTGCCCCCTCTCACTTCAGCCGTTTAAACATGCCTTATCTCTACCATCTCTTTCTCCATATTCTACACTGCTTTTAACCCGTTCTCCCCTCTACCCCTTCTCTGATCCAACGACCCCTTCTCTTCATCTACCCATTTTCTCCTCTCTACATCTTCTACCTTACCTCTACTTCCCCATTCCGTCACATGTCGCCTCCCCTCTCCCCCCGTCTCCCCTCTTCTTTATCCCCCTAGGCAATAAATACGTCCATGTGGGTTCAGAAAGCCGTGAATCGCACCCTTATTATTCTCCCCCTTCTGTCCTCCATTCTCCCTCCCTCCCTCCCTTCCTTCCCCTCTGATAACAAATATGTTTGTCAGGTATCTCGCAGTAGCCTCTTCAAGGTCCCTCCCAAGTGCCTCACAGGTGCGTCCCAGGTACCTCCCAGGTAAATTGACCCCTGCTAAAATGCCCTCCTGGTTCAGGCGTCCTGGCACCTTCAATGTCCTCAAGACGTCTCTCAAAGGCCCTACAATTCCGTCGAAAGCGCCTCAAAAATTCCTCAAAGGCTCCCCAAAAAGTCCCTCTAAGGTGTCCTGCAGGTACAAGGTTTCTGATGCATACTTGGAATGAGGAGCATCTGGGTGTTGTCTGGTGACAGGTGTTCGCTCACAGAGGTCAGCCTGGCTGTGGAGTGGAATTATTCATCTCTACTGATTAGGCATTATGAGCGTGAGGTTATGTGGCGAGGGGCCGTGACTTGTGCTCGGGGCTCGTGCATTCTGACTCCGGAACAATAAGGGAAAATTGCAATAAGGTGATTACATTAATCTAGTCCAAGAAAGGGTAAAGTAATTTTGAGGAGAAAGTGTAATGCTACTTGGAAAACATGCGAGGACAAGGAGCTGGGATACGAGGACAAAGAACTGGGATTCGAGGACAAGGATCTGGGATACGAGCAAATGGAAGTCAGATGCGAGGACGAATGATCCCCCCCCCCCCCCCCACCACTTGCACCATCGGGTATCGAACGCTGACCCCGCAAGAGGCAAGGCCGTCGCTTGTCACAGAGGACAAGACCGTAAGTATTGGTTCTCTCTGTTGTGTGTAGGACATATTTATATTATTCCGGCGGGAGGCACTCTGGGGAATATTATCCAGGTCTCGGGGTTGTGATGCACCAGGGAGAAAATATCCAACCTTGCAGCCGCGGTAATATTTCCCCTCAACACCTGCCACACCGCAATTGGTAATACACACACGTACATGATGGTATACATGGTGATACATATAACACGTGTCACGCCCCAATGGTGTGCTGGTGCCACTCAGGTGATTCATTCTCTCTCTCTCTCTCTCTCTCTCTCTCTCTCTCTCTCTCTCTCTCTCTCTCTCTCTCTCTCTCTCTCTCTCTCTCTCTCTCTCTCTCTCTCTCTCTCTCTCTCTCCCCCTTAGCCTCTTACCTCCAGCAATAGGAGCAGCAGGGAACCATTTAGCAGTCGACATGGGGTGTCCCCGCAATCCTCTTTCCGATAATTATCCTGATCATTCTATTTCCGCACTCCTTGTCTCTCCCTTATCTCTCTCTCTCTCCCTCTCTCCCCTCCATTGTTTTCATTCATTCTCTGTCTCTCCCTCCCCCAGTTCCCGCCCCCACCGCCCACACTCCGCAGGGTGGGCGTGGGGGGCCAGCTCACCAAACTGTGCCCTCACACACATCAATATATGGCTGAGGCTTGAGACTGTCTCCCCCTGAGACAGTCTCAAACCGACCTGAGGAGCCGCCGCTCTCCTGAGAATTACCTGTGGCCGATTTCAAGCGTTCTTCTGCCCCTTCAGTCTGGTCTTGGGTTAAGCCTTCTATGGTAATTGCTTGATCAGGGAGGCTGTTTGACCTCGCCGTCTGCAGGCCTGCATGTAGCAGTCACCTAGACGTTGATCCGGTAACTCCAACATAAATGTATCAAGTTTCTTGTAGGCTTTCAGTGTTCCTGTGGTATTTTCTGTATCTCCTGACAGGACACTGTCGTGGATCATTGTTTGTGTGTGTGTGTGGCACCTACACACACACACACACACACACACACACACACACACACACACACACACACACACACACACACACACACACACACACACACTACGAGGCCCTAGGGGGCCTCGTAGCCTGGTGGATAGCGCGCAGGACTCGTAATTCTGTGGCGCGGGTTCGATTCCCACACGAGGCAGAAACAAATGGGCAAAGTTTCTTTCACCCTAAGTGTCCCTGTTACTTAGCAGTAAATAGGTACCTGGGAGTTAGTCAGCTGTCACGGGCTGCTTCCTGGGGTGTGTGTGTGTGTGGTGTGGGAGAAAAAAAAAAAAGTAGTAAACAGTTGATTGACAGTTGAGAGGCGGGCCGAAAGAGCAAAGCTCAACCCCCGCAAAAACACAACTAGTAAACACACACACACACACACACACACACACACACATTCTGGTTGCATATTTCTGTTGTCTCTTTCTCTCGCTCTCGCTAACTCTTGCTCTTTCTCTCTCTCTCTCACATTCGCTCTCTCACATTCGCTCTTTCACACACTCCTCCTCACTCCTCATCACACATTTCCCCTTGCTCAACATCCCCCCTTTCCCTTCACTCCCCCCTCATGCATTCTGCATATTACCTCCACTTCTGCTCATCAGTGGGCCTCCCACATGTGCCCCCCCACCACCCACTCTCACCCCCCCCCCTCTGTGTACCCTCTTTGCCACGCACCTCACATGCCTACTGTGGGAACCGACCTGTGAGATTTATATTTATTTAATTTATATGAATTTATATTTACGTTAATTTATATACTTCGATAGCAATTTGTATAATGATAAGTGGACTGTATTTCTGCAATAATCTCTTAATCTCACAAATCGATCCTCTACACATTAGGGGGGGTTTATTAGTTTATATATATATGCAGCCAATCAAACTACAGTAATAGCTACATACATTGATGAGGTTCCTTATCTTATAGTACAGCAGGTTAGTCCACCAGGTATAACTAGGGTGTAGACACCAAATTATCCTCTTTGAGGTAGCTTCCATATCACCCAGTAACTGGTGCACAAATCTTGCATCCTCGTCTTGACCTGTCAAAAGTGCGCTAGCTGTGAAGCCAGAATCCTATATATGACAAGCTATATCAGAGAAAACACTATAGAACATGAAGACCTGGCTTAATTACCTTTAGTTTGAGGCGATTTCGCGATCTAACCGGGTCACCCTATATCCTGACATTAATGGCCATAAATGAATGATAAACGGGTTTCGGATAGACACTTAACTTGAATGTAGACAGCGTGTTGAAAAATGGTACACCTTTGGTTTCCATAACACTACGTCCAAGTAAATTTAACAGGAGCCGAATTTGCTCCCGTGTGAGCCTCTGGTCTCAATAAACAACAACGGCTGTGTCTAACACTCCATTCTATTGACGTTACTGGCCGACATTGTCCAGAATGATAGGAGCCGAATTTGCTCCACACGTCTCGGAGGTGACACAACAATGGCTCCCTCCTTCCCCACTCTGACGCCTGGCCTACTTTGTCCAGATTTCAGAAAGTGATAGAAGGGTCACATTTACTCTACTTTAATATTGATAATTAAGTTAATTTATATAAGATGTTTTTATGATGGTAAAGTCCAAAGACTAATGTATTTAAGAATAATTCCCACCATAATAGGTGGTGAATTATAATAGTGTGTGGTGATGATATCCCGTTTTCTTTAGACGGTAATTCCACTACAAGTTACGTTTTCTATGGGTAACTTGTTTATACAACACAGCTCTTATCTGTATGATTATTAAATGGTGTCGGATTTTCCGACACCTACCTCCCCCGACACCCATAGAAGGGCGTATTTTATCTCTGCTGATCACCCTATCACTCTGTATTTTTCCAGGACAGGTTGGACACATTTCCGGCTCCCTAAACTCACCCACCCACCACCCACCCCCATCACTTGGTAAGTATTCCCCGCCCATTTTAGTGGGCGTTAGTCCCTCTGCCCCCCCCCCCCTCCTCCCCTCACACCTGGTGGGCGTGGGCAGCCACGTGGCTTTCTTACGGATTCCTCGGAGGTGATTTAAAGAATTTGTCACGTGTAATTAGGCAACCCGGGAAGTGGGAAGGAGGGGGGGGGGGGAGGCTCCCTATGGAGGAGGGGAGGGGTTGTCCGTTGGAAGGGGAAGGAAGAGAAGGGCGGGGAAGAGGATAGCAGGGAAAGAAGGTGGGGGTTAATTCCTCCACTTTCGACTTGGTCTCCTTATTCTTTCCCCTGCCTCCGCCCTCATCCCTGTTTCTCTCTCTCTCTCTCTCTCTCTCTCTCTTTCTCTCTCTCTCTCTCTCTCTCTCTCTCTCTCTCTCTCTCTCTCTCTCTCTCTCTCTCTCTCTGTTGTCCTTCTAGTGATGCTTTGGTGTACCTTTGAGTAGAGTTGACGCCAGGAGTACACTCCCCCCCCCCCTCCCACTCACAGGGTCAGCAGCAGAACCTAAAAGTGTCAACTTCAAGAGGCCTATTGGGCTATGTGAGCCAGCTCCTATTTATACCCACCCTACACCCACTCGCATGTCTCACCTACACTTGAAACTAACACCCTCTTATCTGTTACGTTACCAGTTGACCTGTTCCATAAACCTGCGACCCTGTTAACACACTATAGTATTTTCTCAATTATTTTCTTAATGTAAAATTACCCTGTTTATATCCATTATTTCGTGGTCTAGTTTGTGTTGATATTGTTACACTCAATTGATATGTCTTGTTATACCCATTTATTAATCATCATCATATACCCATTCATCCATTTGTATATTCCAATCACGTCCAACTTTTACCTTTCGCCTTTTTATTTCGTAAATTAGGCTTTATAAGATAGGCTCCTAATGCCTGGGATTAACTTAAATCATTCTATAATACGACTGCCAAAACTAAAAAAAACATAATATTAATGGGAAATGACAAGGGAAAGATATAACTGAGGATAATACTGAATGCTTCACTACTTTTAGATGTGAATAAAAACATCATATTTCTCTTAATTCGAGAATGTATAGAAAGATTTCTTTGCTTATAATCCATATAACTGTGACACTGATGTTATTCGTATTTCGATTTGTTTTTTTCAATTCTGTTCTGCTGATATTTGATACCTCTCATCATTTCATAAATCACTAGAAGTTGTCAGCATTAAATTGTATCTGCCTCAATTTCACTAAATTTTAATAGCCTAAATTATCTTGTATCGTTTCAGTCTTCACCTGAATGTATTTTCCTCGTCATTTTAATGTCACCGGAAAATTCACTCATGTTGTTGTTGTCAGTCATTTAAATATATGGTAAAATGGGGTCCAAGGACAGAATCCTTGAGCACTTAAGCTCTGTTCTGCTTTCTTTGGGGGTACACTTTCCTAATATAATTAAAGTTACCTCCTCCAATACCACGGCTGTCTGCCAATTTTCTCTCACAACGCTTCCAGGTTAGGTCAAAACGGGTTTCTAAATCATCGATGTTTTCTAACTACTTATTCAGTGTTTCTAGTCTCCCTGTTGGTCTAATATTAGATATTATTTGTCCACGATTACTCCATGATGTGTACTTAAGAACACAAGAATCAAGGTAACTACAGATCGCCTATTGGCCCATGCGAGGCATCTCCTATTTATACTAGTTCCACAAATCAACAACCCTGTTAACGAACCAGTATTTACCTAGGTCTTTCCTAAATCTAAACTTATCTAATTTATACCCCCATTGTTTCGTGTTTTATTTTGGTCTGATACTTTTAATAGTTTGTGCTGATAGTTTGAGAAAGTCATCTATCGGGTCCAACATTCTTCTTCCTCCAAATTCCTCGATTTAGTTTTTAAGTTTAGCTAAAAGTTAAGTTTAAGTCCACGAGATGATAGCAAGAAAGTGATGCGCATGATGATGAAGACGAAGATGGATAACAAGAAAATGAATAAGGAAATGGATAAGAAGATGGATGAAGCGAAGATTGACGAGAAGGAAACGGATGAAACGAAGACAGATAAGAATAAAGTGGATGAGACGAAGATGGATAAGAAGGAAATGGATAAGACTAGGATGGATAAGAAGATGGTTCTGAAGAGTAATTCACTGGGGAAGGAGGCTTACATAACTGTATTGAATGCTTTATTCATCTTGTTTACAGTGATACCAACACAAAACCTTCAACAGAGGACACGGCATCAGTGTTTAGTGAACTCAAGAGAGCGCTGAAGCTACATGGGCGGCGGGGAGGTGTTTTCTGGGCATAGGTGAGGGGAAAACCGCCCACGCTACACCATTCACTGCTACTACCATTTACCAGTGGCCGCCCACAACCCAGTACTGTCATCATAACCGACGTTCCACCACTCGCTAGCCGCCACCACCACCAGTGCTCTTCATTTGAATGACCAGTAGAGCTTTGTCCCAAGTATAAAATGTACCAGGTACACTGGTGGGGACTAGGCTTGGCTAGGCTAGGTTAGGACACGGGATGGTAAATAATATACTGTATTTTTGTGTACATAGACTAATGACAATGTACTGATATTTCTTCATAAAGTTCTAGTACCGAGTTGAATTGGAAAGCTAGTCTTCTGTTTGAGAGTATTCGTTGACTTGGCCTGTTGTTGGAGGAATATTCATTAAATGGTCTGTTCTGTGAACTATTTATTAAACGGAGAAATGTGCTGTATATTGTAATGTTATTTTTGTCTCATGTGCAAAAAAAAGAACAAAGTCTTCTATCTTTTTGTCTGAACCAGCATTCTTTATCAGTCTCTCTTGGACGACATGATTTCCCAAGTGGCTGTTTCCAAAGCGCTTGTGTAGCCTATGCTGTATTTTCACAATATTCCTTGCTGTTTTGGTACGGTTTCTGAGTGGATATTTTTCTATTGCTCTTTTTACATGCATATCAGCGTGTCAAAAATATGTGAAGAAATAATGAATTTCTCCAGTTTGTCTCAGAAACAGAAGCGCATAAAGTGATGTAATTTAATATTCACGAAATTGACTAACGCAAGTGGCTTGATCTTGTCCTGTTAAGCACAGAAAAGAGCCTCAACTCGGAGGCTTGATGCAAGTCTTATTCTCGTAGCTGGGATACGAGGTCCCGGAACTGGGATATGAGGTCCCGGAACTGGGATACGAGGTCCCGGAACTGGGATACGAGGTCCCGGAACTGGGATACGAGGTCCCGGAGCTGGGATACATAACCCATCTGTAGTTGGGGACTATCTGGTTTTCTTCGGCATGAGGCTATCTTTCCTTCTGGAGCAGGAGGCTGACTCCCCTTTTTGAGACAGGAGGCTGCCTTCCCTTCTGGTGGAGGCAGGTGGGGGCTGGTGGAGGCAGCAGGGGGGGCTGCCTCCACCTTCTGCAGCAGGAGGCATCCCCCTTCCCACCATATTATTCACTGCTCATGCAACCCGTCCTCACACCAGGCTGTTTAAAACAGCGGCCGTTCTCTTCAGACGCATTCATCAATTTTAACATACTGTGTATTAAAAACTGGTTTGTTCTCATAAATTAATATTATTATACATAAAAATTATATTTATAGTTAGGCGTAGGTAAGATTAGGTTAAGTATTTAGGTTCTGTTGGCGATTATTTGTATTTGCAATCCAGGAAAAGTACAGACATAGATGATTTACAAACATAATGTTGGATTTATAGATAGAGCTAGTACATACAATACCTAAAGCCACTAGTAGGCATGACGTTTCGGGCAAGAAACGTAGTTGTAGTTAAGGCCTTCCTGAACTCTCTGCAGTCCTCTACTTTAACATTTCTCATTGGCTTTCCATGTGTGTGTAAACATGCCATGCACGAGGTCACTCTCTTGGGTAGGTTATTCACAAAGAATAAGAGCGAGCAACATCAACAGCAGCATAAGAAAATAACACAGCAGGAGCGGTAGCAAGAGCAGAGTATAGAAGCAGTAATAACAAGAGGAACACAACAGCAGAAAGGCCACAGAAGAAGCAGCAACAACAGGAAGAGGCGCACGAGAACAGATACTGTTGTGCTGCTGTTTTCCTGAAAGAGCAGCAGCAGCAACAAGAAGAGGATAGCAGCAGCAACAAGAAGAGGACAACAGCAGACGCAGCAGCAAGAAGAGGACAACAGCAGACGCAGCAACAAGAAGAAGACAGCAGCAGACGCAGCAGCAAGAAGAGGACAGCAGCAGCAGCAGCAACAAGAAGAGGACAGCAGCAGAAGCAGCAGCAAGAAGAGGACAACAGCAGACGCAGCAGCAAGAAGAGGACAACAGCAGACGCAGCAGCAAGAAGAGGACAACAGCAGACGCAGCAGCAAGAAGAGGACAGCAGAAGCAGCAGCAAGAAGAGGACAACAGCAGAAGCAGCAGCAACAAAAAAGCAGGAGTAGTAAGAGGAGGCGCACAAGAACAGATACTGTTGTGCTGCTGTTTTCCTGAAAGAGCAGCAGCAGCAACAAGAAGAGGATAGCAGCAGCAACAAGAAGAGGACAACAGCAGACGCAGCAGCAAGAAGAGGACAACAGCAGACGCAGCAGCAAGAAGAGGACAGCAGAAGCAGCAGCAAGAAGAGGACAACAGCAGAAGCAGCAGCAACAAAAAAGCAGGAGTAGTAAGAGGAGGCGCACAAGAACAGATACTGTTGTGCTGCTGTTCTCCTGAAAGAGCAGGAACAAGAAGAGGACAGCAGCAGGAGCAGCAAGAAGAGGACAGCAGCAGGAGCAGCAAGAAGAGGACAGCAGCAGGAGCAGTAGCAAGAAGAGGACAGCAGCAGGAGCAGGAGCAAGAAGTGGACAGCAGCAGGAGCAAGAAGAGTACAGCAGCAGCAGCAGGAAGAGGACAGCAGCAGCATCAAGAAGAGGACAGCAGCAGCAGCAGGAGCAGCAAGAAGAGGACAGCAGCAGCAGGAAGAGGACAGCAGCAGGAGCAAGAAGAGGACAGCAGCAAGATCAAGAAGAGGACAGCAGCAGCAGCAGCAGGAAGAGGACAGCAGCAGCATCAAGAAGAGGACAGCAGCAGCAGCAGGAGCAGGGGAGGGGCTGGAGCGGTCCTGGCGGGCGCCACGGTCAGTACCAGTCTGGCCGCCGACACTGTTAGACGCGTGACCGGTCGCTCCTCGCCCCCACGCTCGTGCCTCTCTTCCTTCACAGGGAACACCCCGCCGTGGGCGTCCCTCACCCTCAGTGTTGTACACGCCGTGTGTCGTGCAAGGAATACAGTGTGGTGCTTCGGAATTAGCCATATCTGTTCACAAGAACGTTAGCCCTACAGCAGCAGCAGCAGACACAAGCAGAGACCACACACCGCTACCTGCTGACGCCTCTGCTGTGTTCACTACAGCCATCATGTTTAAAGGTATGAACGAGTCAATGAACGCCATGATGAACAAACCTCCGGACTTTTTTTCCCCCCCTCCACTTTTCCTTATCCGGATTACAGTTCAATTTTTTGTCGTATGTTCACTTATCCTCGTAGCTTCACGTTCATTCACTTATCCGGACCTCACAGTCCACTATTTTGTTATTCGATCATTTATCCGGATCACTAGCTTCACTTCCAATCACTTATCCGGACTGTGAGGTCCGGATAAGTTCCACAATTTTACGATACAAATTTCCTTCGTTTGGGAGTTATTATTCACCTTAGAATACAATTATTACTTCATCTTGTTTGGGTGTTGTGGTTTATTGGTTAGTGTTGTTGGTTAGTGTTGTCTAGGTAGTGTTGTTTGGTTAATGTTAGTGTTGTCTGTTTGGTTAACGTTGTTTTGTTAGTGTTAAATGTTCTCTGGTTAATGTTCTTTGGTTAGCGTTGTTTGTTTAGTGCTTGTATTGTCTAGTGATTGTTAATGTTGTCTGGTTAATGTTAGAGTTGTATGGTTAGTGGTGCTTGGTTAGTGTTAGTGTATTATACTGTTGTCTGGTTATTGCTTGTGTTTTGATATACAAGTTCAAAATGGGTGTTTCCCTATGGAGCCAAATTACGCAGTTTTTAAGACTACGAAGATATCCCACCAGAGTATAGTAGTTATGGAGGCCTGTACTAGGTCTTTATGGTACAGGATTATACCGGATATTTATAGGTTCAGTATAATACATTACCCAGTGTGGGTATAGTATTATACTTGACCCAGTGTGAGTATAATTTTATACTGGAGCCATTGTGGGTTCAGTGTTATACTGGGCCCTTGTAGGTTCAGTATTGTACTGAAACCTTATGGGCACTGTATTATACTGGGCTCTTGGGGGTTCAGTATTATACTGGGGCTCTTTGGGGTACAGTATTATACTGGGGGCCCTTGTGGGTACAGTATTATACTGAGGGCTCTTGTGGGCACAGTATTATACTGGGCCCTTGTGGGCAAAGTATTATTATACTGGGCTTTTGTTGGGGGGGGGGCACATTATACTGGGCCCTTATGGGTACAGTATTATACTAGGCCCTTAATTGTGGATACAAAGTTATACTCGGCCCTTGTGGGTACAAGGTTATATTGGGCCCCTTATGGGTTCAAAGGTATTCTGAGCCGTTGTGAGTATAAGGTTATACATGGTATTTATGGGTACATAGCACAGAGCACTTTACCCAGACATATATAGACAATATGGAGTCTTACATTAGGCCTTGTGGATGCAGATCCTGGCACACACGTTGTGGAAATACTTACGTTGGGTCCTTGTTGACTCATGACCCGGACATGGCTTACTCTGGCCTGAAAGGGTGATTCACTGTGGGAACAATGTCCTTCCCTTTGCTACTGGGGCATCTGGTATGCCTTTTGGCTTTATACAGGAAGAGACGACTTTTGATTCATGTTAGGCTGAGAGCTTCCATCTTTCCATAGTTCATGGTAAGCCTTACCCACAAGTTTTTCTCCCTGGAATACGACTCCCTAATCGAACAGACGCAAACAGTGAAGGATTGGTGCCTTGTCAATCCTCCCTGGCTAGGACTCGAACCCAGGACCAAATCGTTACATGTAGGGATGTGGAGATTCCATAATTAGGCCTTCATGTACAAGATTTTTGTATTGTTAAAGTGAAAGCATGTTTTGATCATCAGCCTGTTGCCCTGATGCGTGCGTTCCATGATTTTGCTTTTCAGGGGGTATAAGAGCGTCGAAATTGCTGTTTGTGCAGTGGAAACATCTATCTGGTTGTCACATATTTCACCTCTTTTGGTAGTTTATTCACCTAACCTGATATATAATTGTTATTATTATTATTATCTTTTTGATTTCGTTATGTGATGGAGTACAAATTCGAGAGATAGGTAGATCCTGTTAGAAGAGGCTGACACTGACATCTAGAATGGTAACATGAGGTAGCAGAGGATGATACTGACAGCTAGAGTGGTAGCAGAGGCTGCCGTTCAGAGACAGCGGGCAGCGAGACAGACATACATAACAGGTGGACAAGAGATTGATAGGCAAACACGTTGTTAGGCAAAATGCAGACGCAAAAACCACAAACAGAAGCGTAGACAGACAGACGGACGCTGCATGATAAACAGAAGGCAGACAAGCAAACTTATAAACTGCCGGCAAACCTTGAACATAAACAGAAGCCAAACAGGGAACAGATAGACAGACACTAGACTGTGTAGACACTAGACTAACCAACTGGATATTCTCCCTTCACAAGTTAGAGGTTCTAGGTTCGAACCCTGGACAGGGTGAGAGATTTTGGTCACAGTTCCTTGGCTCCATAACTCCATTGAAACCAACAAAAATTGGGGGGTCTGGATGTAAAATCAATCCGCGGACTGTGTTCTACGAAAAAAACAGACTAGGTTTATACATGAGCTGCCAAGAATAGCTTATAACCCGCAATAAAACAGAAACCTCAGTACCTTGAACTCTGTAAGATTAACGCGTAAAGGAAAAGATGATCACAAAGCTAGATAATAAAGGCAAGTCTCATCAGTTATGTCCAAGCCTCATCAGTGATGTCCAAGCCTCATCAGTTATGTCCAAGCCTCATCAGTGATGTCCAAGTCTCATCAGTTATGTCCAAGCCTCATCAGTGATGTCCAAGCCTCATCAGTGATGTCCAAGCCTCATCAGTGATGTCCAAACCTCATCAGTGATGTCCAAGCCTCATCAGTGATGTCCAAGTCTCATCAGTTATGTCCAAGCCTCATCAGTGATGTCCAAGCCTCATCAGTGATGTCCAACAAACCACTGCGGTCTTCCCTGTCCATTCTACAAAGAAAAAGGCCCAGATTTTGTCCATCTCTATATAGTTATGACCATTTTTTTTACAGTTCTGTCCATCTGTTTACAGTTCTGTCCATCTGTATACAGGTCTGTCTTATATGTATACAGCTCTGTCCATCTATATACAGGTCTGTCTTAAATGTATACAGCTCTGTCCATCTGTATACAGTTGTGTCTATACACCATCTGCCAAAATAATGTCGCTGTTATTTTGAAGTACAGAACTAAAACTGTAGACGCCGAAGTGGAGAGAAAGGTGGAGTGATGTTAGGAGGGGAAGGGAGAAGGAGGGGGAGATGTGTGGAAATGAGGACGGTGGGGAGTGGCGGTGGTGTGAGGGGGAGGATAATAGACATGAGGACTTAGGGTAGAGGGGGATTGTATAGTCATGAGTGGGATGAGGAGTGAAGTAGGGTGGAAGAGCTAATGGGACAAGATAGTAAAGGTGGATAGAGAAGGAAGGGAAGAAGATGGAGAGGGTGTAGTGAAGGAATAATGGGGATGGGTGGAGTGAGGAGGTAAGGGGAAAGGAAGATGTGGAGTGGAAATGAAGTACGAGGTAAAGCTGAAAGAGTAGATTGGAGAGATGGGAGGAGAGGGAGTGCGTAGATTGGCGAGGGAGGGATATGCCGTAGGCCGTATTGCTTTTCTTCCCTCTGTATTACATTCGGATAAGCAATCACTTGAAATATCAACAGAGCATGAATAGGCGTTAGGCCTAACTCAAATTCAATTTCACGCCCCCGTCTAAGCCTACCATATTTTATGTATACATTTATATTTCTGGAAAAGCGATTAGGCTTTTCTCTCTGTGTTCAGACAAACGGACAAGTACTTTAAATTTACTAGTGTCACAAAAATGACGATGAAAAAGATGATTTATTTCCGGATTCCTTAATGAATGTCTTAACTATTGGAATAATCAGTAATAATCGAAAGCTGTGAATTTAAACTCGGAGGCTGAAACAGCCGTAGGCAATCCTCTGCCTTCCGGCATTATTTAGTTGTATGTCCGGATGAACAATTACTTGGTGTTATTTTAAGAACAAAGAGAGTGTGTCCAGTTGCGTGGGAACCCTCCGCTGTTCAGAACAGCCCCCAATTATGAGAAATGTATTCTTAATTATTAGATACACGAGACAGGAAAAAATTGAATCCCGTTTTTCAAGAAAGTAGTGAATTTCCTTTTTCAGTCATTCAGTAAATGTTTTAACACGGCGGTTAGACTAAGCGGCCTTTGAGTTATGCATCACAAAAATACGCTGGAATTTAGTTGGTACGAATTGAATTGTTTTGTCATTGTTGAAATGTTACTGGTTCTGGAAAATCTCAAATTCATCTAACATTATTGGAATTTTAAATGTTTAAAGATGGTGACCGTTATTACTGGTTTTCCAACAATGCTGGAACTATGCGTTGCACTACTAGAATATGATCATTGGCTCCGAAAAATACTGCAGTAGACTACGATTTAGCATGGCGGGAATTTTGTTAATTTCTGATAGGCATGATTGTTTTTTATAACACTGGAAATGTTGCAGAAATATTGTGAATGTTGCAGCCATTTCTTTACGAATTAATCAGCAAATCACCGGAATTTGGCATAGGAAAACTGGATTTTTTCTTCTGAACATCCTCTCTCTCTCTCTCTCTCTCTCTCTCTCTCTCTCTCTCTCTCTCTCTCTCTCTCTCTCTCGTAGGTAATGCCTGGTTAGAGATAGGCTACATGTACTAATTTGTTTTAACATATTCCACACCGTTATTATAAGAATTGTTTTTTATATATATATATATATATATATATATATATATATATATATATATATATATATATATATATATATATATATATATAATTCTTAGTTTTCAGCTCATTGTTTCACTCCTTTTCGAAACATTAAACAAATGGTGTGTTTACATTATCGTTCTCGCTTTATACTGGCGTCTCGCTGTGTGTGCACGCTCTCCCTTGTGGAGCTGCAGTGTTTACTGATACTTGGTTGTTTGCTCTGGTGCCCCTCCCTCGCTGTTAGTATGGTCTATATGGATATGCCTCCTTCTCGCCTTCCACCAGTAATACCTCTTAATGTCATCACTTGGTTGATGGAACATTCCACAAGATGGTGGTAAAATGAAACATTCAGTGACTGTGAGAAGAAGCTTCAGTGTAAGTACTAACTGCATATGAAGCCGGGAAAGAAAACTTCAAGTTCCTTAGAGCAGGAGTCACGGAAATGACGGTGGAAGAGAAAAAGAAATACAATTTTGTGTCGGGAGGCTAATGACTTGAGCTTATATATATGTGAAGTCGGGTGAACTGATCAGACTAGCAGCTTTCCCCTGGATTACATCAATGATCTTGGTAGAAGGGGAGCTGCCCAGATGTGAGATCAGTATTCGAGGCAATGGGGGGATCTGATCTCCTTGAGGATATCCGCACATAGTGCGTCCAAAATTTGCAAGTACAGGCTACTGATCACATGGCTCTGTATGACCCTGTATAACCCTCATGTGTGATGGAGATTTTTAGCATCGTGTAGATAGGTCTTGACACTATACTCCCCTTCATATAGTCTCCAGCAGCTGCTCCTATATGTGTTAATAAACAAAAAAAAAGTTGGATACCACAGAACCCCTATTACCTGCCACTAGCACCTCCCCACTTGCAGCATACCAGACCACTGATCCCCCCTACCCCCTTACCTACCACCAGCACCCCCTCCACTCTATCCTACAACCCCTCCTCCCCTCCCCCACCGCTACACTCACAACTAGGTGAGTACTACTGCAGTGTTCCTCCTCAGTGGGTGTCAGCCCACATTACGCTGCTATGTCATGGTGACTACTTGTCGGCTGGCTGGCTCGTTGGTTACTGGTGTGTGTCGTTCGTTACCCCTAGCCTCTTACGTTAACCGATCGTCTTTCTTCCCCTGTCGTTAACCGCGCGCATGTTCGTTAAACTAGCGTCTTCCTGTCGCCAAAGCTTCTTGTGCTGCTGGTGATGAGAGAATTGTTTTTTGGTACATGTGTTTGCTGTTCTCTTGTCGTCTGCCCAACCTCGCTACTGCACGTCCCCCTCGTTAACAGCACCTCACCTCACTACTGCAAGCTCCCTTCTCGTTAACACGGCTTCACCTCATTACCCCACGTCCTTTCTCATTAACAGTGCCTCATTCAGCTCGCTACTGTTCGTCCCCCTGTCGTTAACAGCGCCTCACGTTGCTTGTGCCTCCCACCACCTCGTTATCAGCGCCTCACCTCGCATCTATACGTCCCTCTTTCGTTAACCGTCCTTGATCTCTTTTGCACAGCCCTTGTTAACTACGCCTCACGTGGCTGCCACACGCGTGGCTGGTAGCCGAGGGGAGGAGATAAGGGGAAGTGAAGGGGAGACGAGAAGAACGTTCCGGAGGGTAGAAGAAGGCTGTGAAGGTGGAGTAGAGATGGAGGGGGAGGGGAAGTTAAGGTAGGTGAGAAAGGAGTGCAGTTAGAGGTAGGGGAGGAATGAGGGGGCTAGGAGTCACCACCTGGGGTGTAGAGGGGGTACCACCTACCTGAAGGACAAAGGGGATGTAGGGGGGGGGGGGGCACCACCCACCAGGAGGCACGTCGATGGTCTAGAGTTACCCCCACACACACACACACGATTGTCCTGCTTTTTTGCACCCCCGTGAGCGGTCGGTTCGTCTGCTGTGTCCCTCTTTTTCGCCCTACTAACCTCTCCCCTTTTATGTTCCCTCTCTCTTGATCCCCTCTCTTAACTCCCCCTTCTACCGCTAACCTATTACCACTTAACCTGTCGTTAAACCCCCTCTCACCTCCACTCCCGTCCCCCTATCCTTCCCATCTTGACTATCCTTAACCCATGCATCCTTCTCAGCTGTCGTCTGGAGTGCTGTTCCCCCTGAAGACCCTTCGTTACTACATATCCTTCCCCTCCTCGACCACCCGCCTCTCCCCATAGTGGTTAATGCTCCGCTTCGACCACAAGTCTGGGCCCATACAGGGGTTAAGGGTCCCAGTTGCAACATTGTGTACCACCCTAAACCTTCACTGGCGCCCACTGGCGTCCTCATCATCTGTCTCCTGTTGGCTCACCCTTGGTGGTGTTAGTGTGCAGGAGGTCGTACTAGCTCACCCTTGGTGGGTGCTAGTGTGCAGGTGAGGGGTCCTGAGTGTAAGCCTACCGTCTGTTTATCAACATTCTCGCCAAATCCACCACACACTCAACAGTTAATCAGTTAACTTCGGTTTAGAGTAGATTTGCATACCGATAAATCCCAATAATAGAGTGAAATTGGCGTATTCCGGATTAGGATTAAAATTGAAATGATTAAAATTTTAAATTGATTTAATTTACAAGGATTGGAGTAATTAAACCCGGGTACGTGTGCGACTAAACCAGAGCGTGAAGCCTAGCATTATGAGCAAGTGAAGCGACAGTAGCCCACAACAGTCACAGCCAGGCCGCTCCTGTGTCAGGTAAGTCGTCCACTACGGGCTCACCATAGCCCGTGCTACTTGCAACTTTTGGTTATGAGGAGCTGAATCTAAAACAGCAGCAACAACAACAACAACGACAGAAGCCCCAGAGGGGGGGGGGGCTAATAATGAGGACCTAACCAGAGTTGAGCCGGTAAATTTTAGTTTGGGAAAAGGATTACTCTTAACGACCTGACCCCTACTTATCATCATTGGCCATCCGACCTTTGTTACCTGAAGTAATCCCTGGTAAATCTGCAGTAGGTCGAGCTTATTCTCTCCCTTCTCTCCCTTTACCTTCTCCTCTCCCATTTCCCCTTCCTCCCCAGCCTCCCCCCCTCCCAACTAGCTCCCAACCACTTGGGCTGGACGGTAGAACGACGATCTCGCTTCGTGCAGGTCGGCGTTCAATCCCCGACCGTCCAAGTGGTTGGGCACTATTCCTTCCCCCCCGTCCCATCCCAAATCCTGACCCCTTCCCAGGGCTATATAGTCGTGATGGCTTGGCGCTTTCCTCAGATAATTCTCCCCCTCCCCTTCTCCTCTCCCTCTCACCTGAAGGGCGATACTTTACTTTGCAAACTGTTTTAGATAGACTAAGAACATATTAATTTATAAAATACATTCATTCGTACATATACATTCACACATACATATATACAGAGAAGCGTTCCTTTGTACATACATACATACATACATACATACATACATACATACATACATACATACATACATACATACATACATACATGAGGGTTGGCTGGATGTAATGGCGGAAATAAAGCAATTGAAGGGTTGTGTGGTAATGGGTAATGGGGTAGTGAAGGGTGGGCGGGGTGGGCGTTAGTGAGGGGGTGGGCGGGGTGGGTGGATGAGCCAAGATGAGCACCAGACGACTGAACATGATCTCAGACTTTCCAGTTGTATTCAACATGATTTCACTTTCCTCTCACGTCCTGCCCGCCCACACATCCCGCCCACCCCCACCACCTACCCCCACCACACACCACCTACACACCCCCCACCCACCTGCATAATCCCACCCACTTGCCCTCCAGCCATCCCCCCATTCCCCCCTGCTCTTCCCCACCATCAACTGTCATCTTCCAAAACAGGCGTCTCTCTCCATCATCTCCATGGGGGGGGGGGGGGGTTAAGGGACAGTGAACCAAGCCTGTTCCCTTGAGCATGACATCAACTGTTCCATCTTTCCCTTCCCTCCTTCCCCCCTCCCTTTCTCAATATTTAATCTCCTACCTTCCTTCAATCTCTCTCTCCTCTCCCACTTTCTTTATTATTTTCTAGCTCAATCCCTTATTTCATCCCTATATTGCTATCTTCCCTCCCCTCCTTTCCTGTAATTTCCGACCTCTCTCCTTACGTGCCATTCCCTCACGTTTCTCTCCCTCCTTCCCTCCCTCCCTCATTCTCTCCCTCCCTCCCTCCCTCCCTCCCTCCCTCCCTCCCTCCGTGTCTCTTGCCTGTACCGAGGGAAGGTATATGGTACAGAGCGCGGATTCCTTTGTTGTTCTTGAATGCAAAAAGAGGTTGAAAAGTGACCGCTCCAACTTGTTTGATCTACTTGGTAGTTCTCTGGTTTGGGATGGGGGATGGGGGGGGGGGGGGTGTGATGCTGGTGGAGGTTGTTCTGGGGGGGGGGTTAGTTTAAGAGTGTATTGGGTATAGCGGAGGTAAGGGTGTGTTTAGTGTGGGGGAGTGGTGACTGCGTGGGGTGGGGGGTGATTGTGGCGGTATTGGGGAGGAGGTGAGGCTGGGTGGGGAGGGGGGGGGAATAGTGAAATAGAGGGGGAGTAAAGAGGAAGGAGAGGCATAGGTGAAGGGAAGTATAGAAGTGGGAAATACAGTGAGAGGTATGAAAGCAGGCGGGCTGTCCGCCTTGCTGACACGATGTGTGGGTGTTGGCAGGTAAGCTAAGCTGGCTCCCTCTTGTCAGGGAGCTGTGAGTGTGTAGAGGGGGAGGTGTCGCAGGGTTTAGGTGTAATAATGTTGGGGAGGTGGGTGCGTGTGGGGAGGTATGATAGTGTAGGGGAAGTGTAGCTTGAAGGGTGGGAGGGGGGGGGAGGTATAATATGATGGGGAAGACCAGGTAAGGGGGTTGTGGTGGGGGGTTCTGGGTGTGGTACATGGACTGGTAGGGAGGTGACGTCACGGGTGTTGGTAGGGGTAAGGGGGGGGGGTGTTGGAAGTGTTTGGTTAAGGGATGTAATGGGAGGTGGGAGAAGTGCAATTGTGGTGGGACAGGTGGGGGTTTGGTTGGAGGGCGTGATGGATGGGGAAGGTTTAGGCAGAGATTTTGTTTGTGGGTGTTGGGTGGTGGTGTGGTGACGCAAGGTGTGGTAGTCTACGGTGATGGGGATGTGTGGTGGTGGGGTAGAGTCATGGAGGTGGTGGGGGTCAGGTTGTGGTGGTGGGGGTACTGAGGGTCAGGGAGATAGAAAGCGAGTTGGAATTGACTGGGGGTGGTCAAGGTTATATATGCTTGCTAGTGGGGAGGGGGGGGGGAGGAGGTGAAGTGGGGGGAAGGGGGACTCTAGCCAATTTGCTTCCAAAACAACACCTGGAATTAGTCTCCATAACCTCCTGCACTTGTCTACTGGTTACACGCGGAAGGTTTTCTATTCATCCTAGCGGTTGTCCTTGTCTGCTGCATCTACGCCTCCTAAAATCTTATATATAATACTAAGTGTAGTAAGTACATTTCCTGACTGTCATACATAGTACATAATTGCACTTATGTGGCTGTTACATTTACCTCCCCATTTTTGGAGGACGGGCTGCCCTTGCGTTATTGAAAGAGACAATTGTGCAATGTGTCTTACGCTTTTTCATCATTTCGCAAGATTAGACGCATCAATGTTCTGTTTAACCTACAAAACTTGTAAGCTATATTATATGTACTACTCCGGGCTCTAGTACCAGAGCACTAATGAAGGGGAGGAGTTGCCGGATACTAGGACTGAAGTGATGCTGGGAGATCAGTGCTGGGAGAAGTGATGCTGGGAGATCAGTGCTGGGAGAAGTGATGCTGGGAGATCAGTGCTGGGAGAAGTGATGCTGGGAGATCAGTGCTGGGAGAAGTGATGCTGGGAGATCAGTGATGGGAGAAGTGATGCTGGAGATCAGTGCTGGGAGAAGTGATGCTGGGAGATCAGTGCTGGGAGAAGTGATGCTGGGAGATCAGTGCTGGGAGAAGTGATGCTGGGAGATCAGTGCTGGGAGAAGTGATGCTGGGAGATCAGTGCTGGGAGAAGTGATGCTGGGAGATCAGTGCTGGGAGAAGTGATGCTGGGAGATCAGTGCTGGGAGAAGTGATGCTGGGAGATCAGTGCTGGGAGAAGTGATGCTGGGAGATCAGTGCTGGGAGAAGTGATGCTGGGAGATCAGTGCTGGGAGAAGTGATGCTGGGAGATCAGTGATGGGAGAAGTGATGCTGGGAGATCAGTGCTGGGAGAAGTGATGCTGGGAGATCAGTGCTGGGAGAAGTGATGCTGGGAGATCAGTGCTGGGAGAAGTGATGCTGGGAGATCAGTGCTGGGAGCGGTGGGTTCTCCTAGAGGGATGAGAGGACAGGAAAGTGTGGTCGAGAGATTGTCGAGTGATTACACACGCTAAGGTGAAGGCAAAAACTAGTTCCCACGTCTCTCTCTCTCTCTCACGTAGGTAGTGGGGAGTAGGGGTAGTTTATGATACCTGCTTGCTGAGGTTCTGGGAGTTCTTCTACTCCGCAGGCCCGGTCCAAGGCCAGGCTTGACTTGTGAGAGCTTGGTCCAACAGGCTATTCATGAAGTTATGCAAATAGACTGTTGGCCTATAGTGGGCAATACTGAACGGAGAATGTTAGAGACAGGTTGACAGTGACCACCACCACTACCACAACACCAAGTGAACAATTAGTGAGGGATGGTGGGAGACAGTGACAGTGGTACAGAGCGAGGGGGGAGACAGAGGAGACAGGTATCAGACAGGGAACGCGAAGACGCCGTCGACCCGTCCATCACTCCACCTCAAGCCAAATAAACCGTAGAATGTGAGAGTCATCAACTACATTCTAAACGTCCTATACAGCCAGCCCGTCCTCCAAAAATGGGGAGGTAAATGTAACAGCCCCATAAGTGCAATTATGTACTATGTACGACAGTCAGGAAATGTACTTAGTATTAAAACGTACTGTCAATTCGGAGGTTGCAACCAACAGGGAGATGTTAGGAAACGAATGCACACTGGAATTGATTTTAGTGGCTGAAGTTGTGAAATAAACTACATTTGTTGTTAGTTTTAGATGAGTGTTGTAGAGGTCACTGATGCAAGACTTATTAATGTTGTTAATTGGTTCTCAGGATACATTATACATAAATATGGTTAATAAGGATGTATAAATCAGACGAATATTAAATACACTCATTTACGACGTGTATTACACGATACATAATGTGATCCAAATATGTATTTTGTATAGTCATGTGCATTATGTATAGTTTTAACTTGTATGTTTATTTGTCTTTCCAGGTAAACTGAACGTCGGAGGGAAGCAAGTGTTCGTAAGTCTTCTGTAGTTGGGTGGGAGAGAGAGTCAGAGAGAGAGAGTGTGAGAGAGTGAGTGATAGAGTGAGAGAGTGTGTGAGAGAGAGAGTAACATTGGGATGGCCCAAAGATTTTTCACGAGACAAATAACACAGGTAAATCACTCGAGCTTTGAATATGGACTAAGTGAACTAAACTGTGGACATGCATTAAAGGTCAGGAGGAGATATGATCACTTCGTTCACGGTACCAAGGGGATAACCAAAGAGGTTAGAGACCCCCCCCTCTTTCCAGGTGAGGGACGATGGAACTAAGAGGCACAAGTGGAAGCTTGAGAAATACGAGTGAGAGATGTAAGGAAATACTCGTAGATAGTGAGAGAGCAAACAAGATGAATGATCTCGAAGCAGATGGTGGAAGCATCTACCATTCACACCTTCAGAAGGAAATACTGGAACGTCAACGAATGAAAGTCACCAAGCGCCTCAAATAGCTATGAGGCGGGCTCTGGAGCTACATCCCGCTCTCCTTACACACACACACACACACACACACACACACACACACACACACACACACACACACACACACACACACACACACACACACACACACACACCTACCTCTTAGTAATTGGTTCATTCATACCCGGCACCCAGCCAATCAGCTCGCAGCATCGGAGTCCCGCCAAAAAACCCGTCTTGCGACAAGTAACGTCTGCAGGTAAGTATTTCCCGCCCATTCCGCTTAGCTCACATTTTTCTCACATTCTCCAATTTTCCCCCAATTCTAACATCCCTCCAGCCCCAATTTACGAACCCCATTTTCCCCACAAATCAAATTTCCAACCGACTCCCACCCCATTTTCTCCCAATCAGAATTGTTCTAGGCCATCCAGTTGCGTACCCAATTTTCAGACTTAATTCCCAATTAAAGGTGCCTCTGGTGACGTTTTGTCCTGTTTATCTGCTCATGGAGTACCTATTTCCTACCTGCATTGCCCTGTGTGGTCAGCCACACTCGCCGCCAGGGGTCAGTACACCTAGGGCCACACTCCCCGCCAGGGGTCAGTACACCTAGGGCCACACTCCTCGCTAGGGTCAGTACACCTAGGGCCACACTCCCCGCCAGGGTCAGTACACCCCCAGCCACACTCGCCGCCAGGGGTCAGTACACCTAGGGCCACACCTTAACCACTTGTTGTGACGTATTGCCTTCCAGAATAGCTCAGACTGTGTGTGTGTGTGTGTGTGTGTGTGTGTGTGTGTGTGTGTGTGTGTGTATGTGTATGTGTGTGTGTGTGTGTGTGTGTGTGTGTGTTCATTACGGAGCCTGCTCGCACGGGTCATACATCTATCTTCCCATATATTCATACATATACCTACGTGTATACACAGTATACATATATGTTGTTCGCTCCGTGGTTGTACATACACCGGCATATAATTAAGTATAGTGAGAGGGCAGAATATAGAACAGATGTCGGTATGTGGGGTGATTACTAATGACAGGTGTTGTATCCGGCCCCAGCCAGGTGGGTCCCCCTCCACCCACACACACACACACATCTGGGTCTGGTAGCTGAGTGGACAGCGCGCAGGGCTCGTCATTCTGTGGTTCGATTCCCGGACCAGGCAGACAGAAACAAATGGGCAGAGTTTCTTTCACCCCTGAATGCCCCTGTTACCTAGCAGTAAATAGGTACCTGGGAGTTAGACAGCTGTTACGGAGCTGCTTCCTGTGTGTGTGTGTGTGTGTGTGTGTGTGTGTGTGTGTGTGTGTGTGTGTGTGTGTGTGTGTGTGTGTGTGTGTGTGTGTGTGTGAAAAAAAGTTAGTAGGTAGTAACATTTGATTGACAGTTGAGAGGCGGGCTGAAAGAGCAAAGCTTAACCCCCGCAAGCACAACTAGGCGAATACAACTAGATGAATACACACACGAAGGCGACATATAGATTTCTTGACAAATTTTTACCATCGGCTTCAGTAAATCATGCCTAACGAATCTGAGTTCTGCGACCAAATAACATTTACAAAACAGAAGTGAGAAGGATGAGCTGTTTTTTCCCCTTGGTTGCTGCCTCCCCTTTGTTTCCTGCACAAAACTCTTCTGTATAAACTTGAGAACAATGCTGGTGACACTGGAATAGTGCTCGGGTGTGTGGCCAGGCTGTCTTCCTAATAGAGCGTCACATTTTGACGTTAACTCTTACCTAAGGTCAAAAATTGTCGTGCTGGAAAATGGTAGCGGCTCGCGACATTGACATACTGTCCCATTTTCTGTTTTGGGTCCTCTGGTCGGTTAGAACATTTTAGTATGACAGTCTCTTGACATTGGGAAACCTTGGGAGGACGGGCTGGTGTCATGCGAATACCTCTCGGGTGGGAAACACAGGGTGACTATGAGAGAGCACCTCGGGGCTCTGTACTGGGACCTATTCTGATACATGCAAGTGAGCTGGCAGAGTAAACATGATCATTTCTATCCCTGTTTCGTAATTGGACGAAGCTGAGGAGGAGGGATAGAGGAGAGGACTGCAGGGGACCACAAGGAGGCTCGGATGGGCTCCAGCCTCACATAAAAATGGTTACTATACCATTTATGGTTTGGTTCCTAGTTACCTTTTTTTGCAGTAATATTCCTGCGCGGGCCCTAAGCCTCTGGCTGGCCCACTAAGTGTTACTTTTCTTATTTTTGTTTTACTTAAGCGGAGTATGAGTATTTATGATTCGTTTATGTTTGGTTATTGGATTGGTCATCATAGCCACGTTATTGTGACTCATCGTCTGCAGTGGTTACTAGACTTCAACCGGTACAAATGCAAAGTAATGAGGTTAGGAGTTGGGGGGGGGAGACAAGAGGGACAGAGTGCTGGTGATGAAAGAAGACAAACCTTGAAATGAAAAAGAATGAAATATTGTTGTTATTGTTGTATTAATATTAGTGATGGTAGTGTTGCTGTTGTCATGAGTCATGTGGGCCATGAGTCCCAGCCAACACCTGCTCCAGCTAACACCTGTTCCAGTCACGTATTGACCCGTTCATTAGGGTGGCGTGGGTAAGTAGGGAAGGGAGATGGGTGAGGTGCTGTAGGGATGGGAGGGGTGCAGTAAGGAGTGGAATGACAATGTAGGGGTGGGGAGGTAAAGCAACAAGATGGGAAGGTGGCAAGGGAAGGGGGAGGGGGCGAGAGAAGGAAGGGAAGGAGGGGGGAGGGGGCGAGAGAAGGAAGGGAAGGAGGGGGGGGAGGGGGGGTGGGGGCAAGAGAAGGGAGGGAAGATGATGACGCAGGTACCATACGCGTGATCACGTGGGTGGCGGGTGTGGTAAGCTGTGTAAGTGTGGTTGATGGCGCGACAGGTGTGGGAGAGGTGACAGGTGTGGTGACCAATACCAGTATGACGCCACCTTCCCGGGGTAAAAGGTGGGGGGGAAGATACTAAAAAGGGGGAGGTTGGTGGGCGTGCAGAAGAAGAGCAATAGTAAAAGTAACGGGAATAAGAGAAGGGGAGAAGGAAAGAGCGAGTGGGGTTCCCATTCCATGAGGAGAGGGGGTTGTTGACGGGAGAGGTACGGAAGGGGGGGCGTGGGGTGGAAGGGGGGGGCGTGTGACCGGAAGGGTTGAATCATACCTTGGTGGCGCCACGTGGTGGCTTGGGGAGCTGGGGAAGAGGAGAAGGAAAGGGAAGTGGGAGACGGAACAGGAGGAGGAGGGGAAGTTACACAGGAAGGGGAGGAGAGGGAAGTGAGAGATGGGAGGGAAGGATTATGGGTACTGAGACACATGGGCGGACCTTTCTTATTCTTCTCAATAACTTTTATCCTTCCTACAGCATGAGGCTTCAAGAAGACCTGGACATACTGAAGGAATGGTCCAACAAATGGTTGTTAGAGTTTAACCCGAGCAATTGTAATGTAATGAAGATAAGTGTAGAGAGCAGGCCAGATACAAGGTATCATTTGGGAGATGAAATTCTTCTAGAATCAAAGAGAAAGAATAAGTGGGAAAAAAAAAATATATATATGTATATATATATATATATATATATATATATAATATATATATATAATATATATATATATATAATATATATATATATATATATAAAGTTTGTGAGGGTACCACCTCTGGTGCCAATGTGGGGACCCATAGCCTCGGAGAAGAAAATAAAAAGTATTCAGAGGAGACCTTGTGGTTTCTCACTGAACACTAATATTATCTTCTCCTACCACCCCCATTCTTTTGTATGTACACATATATATTTACTTTATTTGAAGTTTGTTACAAAAAAGGAGTTACATATGGGTTACAAAGATGGTTGTCATAGGTTATATATATATAGGTTATATATATATATATATATATATATATATATATATATATATATATATATATATATATATATATATATATATAATATATATAATATATATCATCCCGCCAGTATCAAACATCAGGGTTATGATGAAAAGTCTGGTAGCAACCGTATAGGTGACCATTGTAATCCTTCTACGTATTATATCATCTTGTGTCTTCGCCAATGTTATAGGGAGGAGACTGTATACATGAATCTATTCTCAACTTTTGGACGAAGTTGAGAATAGATTCATGTATACAATATGGAGGAAATATATCCCGGAATTGATTGTTAGGGACCCGAGAGCGGACCAACAAGGGTTGCAATGGATAGGCGGGTCAACGGAGCACTCCAGACAACAGGCTTTTGTAGATAAGTTATCACGAGACAAGTCTGGTTCCGAGCCCAGTTTAGGGAGTACAAGAACTCTCAGAACCCACTCGAGGGTTGAGGTAAGGTAAGGGTAAGCGGGGAAGAGGAGAGATGGTAAGGGATGTAGACTTGGAAGGTGTGTGTGTGTGTGTGGTTGTTTAAGGGGGGTAGGCTGTGAGCTGTTGATGGTGGGGCCTATGTGATCCTTACCCGAGGCGCGGGCGGGGTGTTAGGTTAGGGACCAGCAGTGACGGGGTGAGTCTGTCTCTGTCTCTGTGTCTCTCTCTCTCTGCCTCTCTCTCTCTGCCTCTCTCTCTCTCTCTCTGCCTCTCTGCCTCTCTCTCTCTCTCTCTCTCTCTCTCTGCCTCTCTCTCTCTCTGACTCTCTCTGCCTCTCTCTCTCTCTCTCTCTCTCTCTCTCTCTCTCTCTCTCTCTCTCTCTCTCTCTCTCTCTCTCTCTCTCTCTCTCTCTCTCTCTCTCTCTCTGCGCTCCTTCATCTAGAGAAAATTATACCATCACATATTGTCCCATATTGTAAAATAAATGCTACAGAAAACCTTTTTTCTGTATTCTAATAAATATTACAAAATGTTGTTTTTATCGTGAGAGACGCTGGCACAGGGAAATCGGATATCGTTTTCTCGATAGCGGTAACACGATCCAAGTCTTACGCAGTCTCTCACCTTCCCCTTCTAACCTCAAGATAACCTTCCCCGGAAGAGAAAAATGTCGTGATCGATAATTAGATCATTTTTAAGACACGAATCCCCACCACCCAATTAGGCAGTTTCCCCAAGCCATTCGCGCCCTTAACGACCCGCTGATCGGGGTGTCTTGTGTAGTTTGTGGCTTTCGAAAAGATCAGAAACCGCTTTGGTAGAGGTTTGTTTAGTAAAATGGTCGTTACTGCGTGTGAATCTTTTCTGGCTATGTTGTTCAGTGATAATGATTTGGTTCTGTTGTGTGTGTTTGTGTGGAGATGAGCAGCAGGTTAAGAGAGAGACAGGCAGGTAGACAGATTATATATATATATATATATATATATATATATATATATATATATATATATATATATATATATATATATATATATATAATAATGTGTGTGTGTGTGTGTACTCACCTAGTTGTGCTTGCGGGGGTTGAGCTCTGGCTCTTTGGTCCCGCCTCTCAACCGTCAATCAACAGGTGTACAGATTCCTGAGTGTGTGTGTGTGTACTCACCTATATGTACTCACCTATATGTGCTTGCAGGATCGAGCATTGACTCTTGGATCCCGCCTTTCTAGCTATCGGTTGTTTACAGCAATGACTCCTGTCCCATTTCCCTATCATACCTAGTTTTAAAAGTATGAATAGTATTTGCTTCCACAACCTGTTCCCCAAGTGCATTCCATTTTTCTACTACTCTCACGCTAAAAGAAAACTTCCTAACATCTCTGTGACTCATCTGAGTTTCCAGTTTCCACCCATGTCCCCTCGTTCTGTTATTATTACGTGTGAACATTTCATCTATTTCCACTTTGTCAATTCCCCTGAGTATTTTATATGTCCCTATCATATCTCCTCTCTCCCTTCTTTTCTCTAGTGTCGTAAGGTTCAGTTCCTTCAGCCGCTCTTCATATCCCATCCCTCGTAACTCTGGGACAAGCCTCGTCGCAAACCTCTGAACCTTCTCCAGTTTCTTTATGTGTTTCTTCAGGTGGGGGCTCCATGATGGCGCGGCATACTCTAAGACGGGTCTCACGTAGGCAGTGTAAAGCGCCCTAAAAGCTTCCTCATTTAGGTTTCTGAATGAAGTTCTAATTTTCGCCAGTGTAGAGTACGCTGCTGTCGTTATCCTATTTATATGTGCCTCAGGAGTTAGATTAGGTGTCACATCCACTCCCAGGTCTCTTTCTCGAATCGTTACAGGTAGGCTGTTCCCCTTCATTGTGTACTGTCCCTTTGGTCTCCTGTCACCTGATCCCATTTCCATAACTTTACATTTACTGGTGTTAAACTCCAGTAGCCATTTCCCTGTGTGTGTGTGTGTGTGTGTGTGTGTGTGTGTGTGTGTGTGTGTGTGTGTGTGTGTGTGTGTGTGGTGTGTGTGGTGTGTGTGTGGTGTGTGTGTGTGTGTGTGTGTGTGTGTGTGTGTGTGTGTGTGTGTGGTGTGTGTGTGTGTGTGTGTGTGTGTGTGTGTGTGTGTGTGTGTGTGTGGTGTGTGTGTGGTGTGTGTGTGGTGTGTGTGTGTGTGTGTGTGTGTGTGTGTGTGTGTGTGTGTGTGTGTGTGTGGTGTGTGTGTGGTGTGTGTGTGTGTGTGTGTGTGTGTGTGTGTGTGTGTGTGTGTGTGTGTGTGTGTGTGTGTGTGTGTGTGTGTGTGTGTGTGTGTGTGTGTGTGTGTGTGTGTGTGTGTGTGTGTGTGTGTGTGTGTGTGTGTGTGTGTGTGGTGTGTGTGTGTGTGTGTGTGTGTGTGTGTGTGTGTGTGTGTGTGGTGTGTGTGTGTGTGTGTGTGTGTGTGTGTGTGTGTGTGTGTGTGTGTGTGTGTGTGTGTGTGTGTGTGGTGTGTGTGTGGTGTGTGTGTGTGTGTGTGTGTGTGTGTGTGTGTGTGTGTGTGTGTGTGGTGTGTGTGTGTGTGTGTGTGTGTGTGTGTGTGTGTGTGTGTGTGGTGTGTGTGTGTGTGTGTGTGTGTGTGTGTGTGTGTGTGTGTGTGTGGTGTGTGTGTGTGTGTGTGTGTGTGTGTGTGTGTGGTGTGTGTGTGTGTGTGTGTGTGTGTGTGTGTGTGTGTGTGTGTGTGTGTGGTGTGTGTGTGTGTGTGTGTGTGTGTGTGTGTGTGTGTGTGTGTGTGTGTGTGTGGTGTGTGTGTGTGTGTGTGTGTGTGTGTGTGTGTGTGTGTGTGTGTGTGGTGTGTGTGTGTGTGTGTGTGTGTGTGTGTGTGTGTGTGTGTGTGTGTGTGTGTGTGTGTGTGTGTGTGTGTGTGTGTGGTGTGTGTGTGTGTGTGTGTGTGTGTGTGTGTGTGGTGTGTGTGTGGTGTGTGTGTGTGTGTGTGTGTGTGTGTGTGTGTGTGTGTGTGTGTGTGTGTGTGTGTGTGTGTGTGTGTGTGGTGTGTGTGTGTGTGTGTGTGTGTGTGTGTGTGTGTGTGTGTGTGTGTGTGGTGTGTGTGTGTGTGTGTGTGTGTGGTGTGTGTGTGTGTGTGTGTGTGTGTGTGTGTGTGTGTGTGTGTGTGTGGTGTGTGTGTGTGTGTGTGTGTGTGTGTGTGTGTGTGTGTGGTGTGTGTGTGTGTGTGTGTGTGTGTGTGTGTGTGTGTGTGTGTGTGTGTGTGTGTGTGTGTGTGGCAGAAAGGTACAGAGGGGGAGAGCAATATTGATGGAGAGAAATAATATATCCAGAAATGTTGTTATATAACATCTTAGCGTCTTGGGAGCAGGATAAACAAAGTGTACTCACCTCATTGTGCTTGCGGGGGTTGAGCTTTGGCTCTTTGGTCCCGCCTCTCAACAGTCAATCAACTGGTGTATGGGGGAGCTATTGCCTCGTATAGACTAGAGGAAGGGGTCACCTGCTCCACAGGCTGAGACACTCCCACCGGCTCGTCAAGACATGTTGTTGTTGTCATAGATTCAGCTACTGGGAACAAGTTCCAAGTAGCACGGGCTATGGTGAGCCCGTAACTTACCTGGCACAGGAGCGGGGCAAGTAGCACGGGCTATAGTGAGCCCGTAGCGGACTTACCTGGCACTGGAGCGTCGTCAAGACAGCTGGAGAGAGTTACGGTGAATGAGGCGTGCTTTCCTTAATGCTTGTGACTGTGCGTGCGTGGCTGGGTGCACCCGTGCGGGGGTGCGTGCGTGAGTACTTACGGGAATTTTTTTTATAGAAGCTCTGTTTTCATGTTTTACTTTTCCGGGAATGCAATGTGCAACTGTAGTGGCGTCACCTGTTGCAATATAGACTAATCCACAATAGGTCGGGTTTACCAGCGTTCAAAAGCTGTATTTTGGACCAATCTGTCCTAATAGAACGTCGCATTTTGACGTATACGCTAAGGCCAAACATTTTCGTACTAGAAAATGATAGCGGCTGGCAGAACTGACACACTATCCCGTTCTCTGTTTTGGGTCCTCTGGTAAGTTAGGATAAGGGACAAACTCTGCCTTTGCCACCTGTAGTGAAGCTTCTATGTTTTGGGTGCGGAGTCTCTCACAACGGGGTGCACGGGAGGAGTGGGTGGCATATAGGCCTAGGCAAAACAACATAGGTCTAGGCGTGGTAATCATATCCCCGGAGTAATGTCACACTGTGTTATAAATAAGTAAGGTGACCTCACACACTCTTCTTGGTGAGGGGTATTGATCGTGGTGTGAGCTGGAGGCCTCACTTAACCATACTGTAGCCATTGGTGCTGAGAATGGGCTCAGGGCTGCCTACAGGTAGCCCTGAGAGATACTGAGATAAAAGAGAGATACTGTCTCTCACGTTTGGCTCGCAACTGAGTATATTATATTGCAGATAATAGTTGGCGATAACGTGCCTGAATTAGCTAAGAACCCACACATATGACCTGAAAGTGCTGAAGGCACCAGACCACACACCAGAAGAGGAAGGAACGACGACATTTCGGTCCGTCTTGGACCATTCTCAAGTCTTGTGTCTTCATATCTTCAGCCACTTTAATGTGACTCATCTGAAAGTGATGAGTTTCGGTCCATCGTGAACCCTTATCAAGTCGTGACAAGGAAGAGTTGATGAGTCGGTGTAGGGCATTATATTGCCTCCCTCTCTCACTCCTGCTCAGTTATGACTTAATAACGGTTCACGGGGAATCGAACCCACATAAGTTTGATATATGTGGGTTGGGTTACAGATCTTTCGTACCTTATTGTCTATAGTGCGATTTCCTGTGAGCTTCCACCAACATTTCCAATGTTAAAAATAAATACATTTAACAAGACACATGACTAAACATTTGGTCATACAATGTAATCGAACCCAGTTGGGGGAGCCGGTTGGCCGAGCGAACAGCACGCTGAACTTGTGATCCTGTGGTCCAATCCCAGGCGCCGGCGCGAAACAATGGGCAGAGTTTCTTTCACCCTATGCCCCTGTTACTTAGCAGTACAATAGGTACCTGGGTGTTAGTCAACTGTCACGGGCTGCTTCCTGGGGGTGGAGGGCTTTTCGAGGACCGGGCCGCGGGGACACTAAAAAGCTCCGAAATCATCTCAAGATAACCTCAAGATAACCCTGAACAGTTCCAGTACCCAGTGAGCCACTCATGTTCAACTTCAGCTTGACAACGTCCGTGACACCATCACAGTCTCACTATACACAAGGGCCACAATAACCTGGTATCCTCGCCAATCACGTCCAATAAGAGGGGAAAGTGGTTAAGATCATCTTCAATTCACGTCCAATCTGGAGCAGGTCTGGCCAACACAATGTAAACTGCCCGTCCAATTTAGAGGTTCCTGCATCCACTGGACGGACTCTTCACCTTCCCAAATTTAAATTTTTAAATTTTGCCCCGAGGGGCGAGTTTATTGGGCAGCGTCACTCGTCTTGTGAGTGGACACACCGCCATAGCAGCTTGTACAACACTCCCCAATAGGAAGAAAACCCGCTGGGTTGTTCATCCTGTCACTTGTACCCAGACACAGCTGGGACTTGCTTAACTGTCTCAAGTGAACAGCTCCTCAAACAAGAAGATTAACATCTATCAACCCTTAAAAGTTTACGTTATCTTGCGGGTGCAAAATGGGGAAATCTTTTAAGAACAGTATCAATATTTGACAAATAGTGTTTTCCTAACTTCAACAATGTGGGGTTTATTATTCTACACATATTCCTAATGTCTCTCACCAAGGCATTAACAGTTTCATTGTTCAAGTGACAATTTATAGAATATTAGTCAAAATTATTATTGTCATCTTACTTCCTTGAGGATTACATGTAAATATATATAAATATATATATAATATATATATAATATATATATATATATATATATATATATATATTACATATATATATTATATATATATATATATATATATATATATATATACATATATATATATGTATATATATATGTATATATATATATATATATATATATATATATATATAATATATATATGTAATATATATATATATATATATATATATATATATATAATATATATATGTAATATATATATATATATATATATATATATATATATATATATATATATATATATATATATATATATATACATATATATATATATATATATATATATATATATATATATGTATATATATATATATATATATATATATATATATATATATATATATATATATATAATGTTTAATTGTAAACATTATATATGTAATATATAATTGCGGGGGATGAGCTCTGCTCTTTCGGCCTGCCTCTCAACTGTCAATCAACTGTTACTATTTTTTTACCCACACACACACACACACACACAGGAAGCAGCTCCGTAACAGCTGTCTAACTCCCAGGTACCAATTTACTGCTAGGTAACAGGAGCATCAGGGTGAAAGAAACTCTGCCCATTTGTTTCCGCCATTGCCGGAGATCGATCCCCCAGGCCATAGGACTATGGATCCAGAGCGCTGACCACTGCCACAGGCCCCGTAAAAAAATATGTTTACCAACTGTATTCACCTAGTTGTGTGTGTGTGTGTGTGTGTGTGTGTGTGTGTGTGTGTGTGTGTGTGTGTGTGTGTGTGTAAAGTACTGATTAGAGATAAGGAATTATTTTTTCTCAAAATATTGTGGTAATAGAGAGTTGACATAACTAGCCATTACCACGCTCTCTAACCATCTATCTTCCCCTCCTGCGTCTCCCTCCCTCCCTCCCTTCCCCTCCCCCTCCTCCCCTCACCCCCCCTTCCCTTCTCATAACACGTTCATTCAGTCTGTTGTTGATACCTTAAGTAAGGGGACAATGGAGACCCATTTAGTAGCGCCTTTCACGAGGAGTGGTTGGGTAGTAATGGGGCTGTTAAGGACCTCAAACAACTGAGATGAGTGGCTGGATCCTCGTTAGTGAGCCTTGTTTGAGGGGAGAGTGAGGGGAGTGAGAGGGGGGAGAGGGGAGTGTCGAAGAATTAATAACGTTACTTTAAGCCTTGCCCATCAGTTATGAAGAGATTGGAATGAGACGTACGTACATACATACAGATTCTTTCGTCTGATACCTCTGTTCACCTAGCATTAAATAAGTAGCTGGGAGTTAGACTGATGTTATGGGCTGCATTCTGGTGTTGGTGTGTGTGTGTGTGTGTGTGTGTATTAGCTATAATAGAATAAAATTGATGGAAAGTTAATATATTAGACAGCCGAACGGTTAGAAAGGCGGGGCCCAAGAGCTAACATCTCACTCCTACAAGCACAAGTAGGTTAGTAGGTAAACATAGAATAGAAGAGACAAAAGACAGTCGGTGCCCAGGAACTAAAGCTCGTTCTACAAGCACATACGGGTGAGCAGATACAGGGATAGCACCATACAAATTATTCCGTCACAGAGACAGGTGTCCACACACCCGGGACGGAGGGAGAGACAGAAAGACAGGTCTCCACACAGACGGGACGGAGGGAGAGACAGAAAGACAGGGTCTCCACACAGACGGGACGTGAGAGGACGGTGTAGAGGGGGGAGCGGATCCGGATGGATTATAGATTTACGAAGTTACTGAAGGGAGCACACGAATAGCCCTAGCGAAGAGGGAGAGAGGGGAGGGTAATGAGGGGGACATAGTGAGGTAAAGAGGGGAGCTAGCGTGTGAGGGGATGCAGGGGGGGAACACGTTTACTGGAGTTTAAGGGGGTGTCAGGTTTTATAGGGGAACCAATTTATGGAGGACGGGCTCACAGAAGCTGATGATCGGGGAAAGGGGAGACTAGGAAGTCTCTAAACTACATGGATTAGCAGTTTAAAAATTAACAAGTCAATTTTCAATTCAAGGAAAAGGCAAATAGCCGTGGTCTGAGCTTGTTTCCCCTGCCTACAGATGGCTCCAGCACCACCTGTATCTCTGGTCCACAGATGGCTCCAGCACCACCTGTAGCTGTGGTCCACAGATGGCTCCAGCACCACCCTGTAGCTGGTCCACAGATGGCTCCAGCACCACCTGTAGCTCTGGTCCACAGATGGCTCCAACATCATCATAAAGTCAATTCTGGGAGGAGGCTTAAACACGAGTTGAGACTAGATAGCAGCTGCTAGTGTGTAGAAAGGGTGTAGGCGTCTTAAAGCTCTCCTTGTTGAGCTGCAGTGTTCTTTAAAGAGAGGAGGGGAGAGAGAGAGAGACGCCCACGCATTGCCTGGGAGGGTTATGGTAGAGTGGGAGAGACATGTACTCCCACACTCTCTGCCTGGGAGTGATAAACCAAAGGAAAGGTTTAGGAAAGGTCGAGTGTGTGTAGAGGGTAAGGGGGGGGGGTGAGAGTGTATTCACCTAAATGTAGTTGTCGAGGAAATGAGGTAACAGAACTGCGGCATTGACAACAGACCTTAACAACATTAACAACAGACCTTAACAACATTGACAAGAGACCTTATTAACAACACTGACAACAGACCTTAACAACATTTGGGGGCCTCGTAGCCTGGTGGATAGCGCGCAGGACTCGTAATTCTGTGGCGCGGGTTCGATTCCCGCACGAGGCAGAAACAAATGGGCAAAGTTTCTTTCACCCTAAGTGCCCCTGTTACCTAGCAGTAAATAGGTACCTGGGAGTTAGTCAGCTGTCACGGGCTGCTTCCTGGGGTGTGTGTGTGTGTGGTGTGGGGAAAAAAAAGTAGTTAGTAAACAGTTGATTGACAGTTGAGAGGCGGGCCGAAAGAGCAAAGCTCAACCCCCGCAAAAACACAACTAGTAAACACAACTAGTAAACACATGGGCAATAAGTGCCACCTTATGAAACACATAACCATCACAGACCTCCAAGAACAATTAGAAGTTTTAAGAACACAGAACATCCTTTAAGAACATTTGAAGAACAGCCTTGTAAGAGGTCTTACAAGATTGTAAGACCTCTTGTAAAGCCACCAGGCATTAGCCAAATAAATAAGTATTTACTAACCTCCCAATGATTTCACAATTCATTAATATACACGAATGTTAAATGCAGTTTTTTTTATCCGGATTATTGCCAACATCCTTAAAAATTGTCACTATCAGATTACTTCCTAAGCCGGATAAACCTCTAACTCAAACCTCAAATTACAGACAAATTGCCTTTGTAAAAGTACCAGGCAAAGTTTTCAACCAAATTGACCAGACCACACACTAGAAGGTGAAGGGACGACGACGTTTCGGTCCGTCCTGGACCATTCTCAAGTCACAATCGACTTGAGAATGGTCCAGGACGGACCGAAACGTCGTCGTCCCTTCACCTTCTAGTGTGTGGTCTGGTCAACAGATCAGCTAATCTCAGCATCGTCAACTACACTGCAACGAATGATGGCAATCACAGAGTTCAGGGGGCGGAAAAGGTAGAAGGGAGTGGGAAGAAAAATAGTGGGAAGGGTGGAGAGAGAGAGAAACGTAGATAGGAGAGACTACAAGAGAGCGAGTAATAAAGGGAAGGATATGGGAGAGGACAAACTTGTTACTCACTGGGAGGTCTGGGGCCACCCTCGGGGTACTTAGGTATATGGCGTGGGGGATGTGGGAGGGAGGGAGGGAGGGAGGGAGAGTGGGAGAGAGAAGCTAGGGAAAGTGAGAAGGAGTTCAGTGGAGTGAGAGATGGAACCTTGAGCTTACTGAATGATGTCCCTAGCCACCCTCTGCTTGACCTCTATCAAATGAGTCTCTCACAAGGTATCTTGCCAAAGAAATGGACACAAAGTCTCATAATACCAATTCCTAAACCTAACTCTCAAAAATTCAGACCCATTTCCCTTACATCTTGCATGTGTAAAGTCTTGGAGAGAATTGTTCTCAATCGTGTCATGTTTCAGGTCAAAGAAAAACTGGCCCCAAACCTATATGGGTTCATGCCCAAGTGTAGCACACAAACATGCTTTGCTGAATACTTTGTAAACTCCCAGGATGGGACACAGGCAGCCTTTATTGACCTAAAGTCAGCTTTCGATGTAGCGAATGGCGAAATAATATTAGAGCAACTTGCTGAATTTGGAATCAAAGGTAATCTTCTGAGTTGGATAAAGAGCTACCTATCCAACAGGCGTGCTAGTGTCCTATTTAAAGGAGTTAAAAGTACAAGAACAGATGCATTCGAACTAGGCACACCTCAAGGCGGTGTCCTAAGCCCTATGCTCTTCAATATACTTATGCACAAACTTATCCATGACATACCTGTACAACCTACGGAAACAGTTATATGTTATGCTGATGATATTTGTATTATGGCACACAGTAAACCAAGGCTACAAATGTTACTTGATGCATTCTCCAAGAAAGTAGTAGAATGTGGCCTCATAATCTCTGTTGATAAAACAAGGGTTCTTATTCCCCATTCTCTTCATGCTAACTATACTATTAATGGAGTGCCCGTGGAGACTTGTGAGTCTTATAAATATCTTGGAGTCGAGGTTAATGATACAAATCTCATCAGCAACCTGCGTAAAAAACTTGTTGAGCGTCTTAAACCTCTCAGAACTCTTGTTGGCAAAGGATTTGGCATTAACATAAAATATGCTCGTAGTTTTTATATTGCCTTTATACGATCTGTTGTTGATTATTATGCCTTGCATCTTCTTAATTTTTCTCCTAAACAATTACAAGGCCTAGATGTAGTACAGAATGATGCCATGCGCATCATCCTGGGTTGTCCTAGAACTGTCAGAATTGTTAACATGAGAAAGGAACTAAACTTACCTTCCATTTACGAAAGAATAGTTCTACTTAGTACTATGTTTTGCGCCAAAACTTTGAAAAATAATGGTCCCCCCAGCTCTATTCAAATTAAATTGAGATCCATTCTAAACAATTCTGACTGTTCCCTCAATCCGCCGCAAAAAGCTCCCTACAGTGTGTGGCTCAGTTGTTGTGTCTATAATCTTCAGAAACTGAATGTATCTCTTAACCCTGATAAAACTGTTCACTATATTCCCCCTTGGAAAGATGTGGAGGTCTCTCTGCATTATACTCCCATCAGTGTAAAACAAATGTATAACACTGACATTTTGAGATGTATAACATTAGAAGCTATTGACAGTCATCTTCAAATTCTCAAACCGACTGAATCCTATGCCTTTACTGATGGCTCTGTGCAGTTAGGCACTGATAGAACAGGTTGTGCATGTGCAGTGTATAAAGGGAATGAAATGATCATGACTAGTACACAGAGATTGAACAACTGGGCAAGCACGACACAGACCGAGCTATTGGGTATTTATCTAGCCACTGAATACCTTAAGCTCAATGGTGGTGGAGTTATTTTCTGTGACTCTAAAAGTGCTCTGCAGTCCTTAAATAACCCATCACAATGTATGTCGGAAGTAGCTTGTAATATTAAATGGAATGTAATTTTTGCCAATGATAATAATTCTTGTATAAAATTTGTGTGGATCCCATCCCATGTTGGAGTTGAAAAACATGACTTTGTAGATCAATTGGCCAATGAGGCTTGCAGGAAAGAAAACATTGATTATGATTTTGGACTATCTAATGCAGTTATTAGAAACATACAAATTAAAGAAATTAATTCAGATTTAGAAGAACTAAGAAATGCACAGAGACCTGAAAGCTGCAGTATTAAAAGTTATGACAAGTTCTGTAATAATAGGTATTTGTATGGTCAGCACAGTAACCGGACCAGGCAATGTGATGTAGTAATCGCGCGAATTCGCCTTGGCTATAGACACATCTGGCAGGTTAGTGAGGCTGAGCCACTACCAGAATATTCAGATTGTAAACTCTGTGATAAACCTTTAATGCATTCACTAGAACACTATATTGATGAATGTGAAACCGTAAAGGACTTTAGACCTCCTGGCCTATTGTACCACCAACTGTGTAACTATTTTATTGACTCAGGTGTTCTGGACGACATCCTAACAATTTACCCAAAATTTGCTTGTCCATTTTAAAGAATGAAGAACAATTTCTACTTATATTCTAAGCTGCATCACTTATGAACCCATCCCTGCACTTGTGTGGCAGTGCACAATAGAAAGTTGTTTTCACATATCCACACATTAAAACATTGATTGTAACCGTGATATATATGTGCTTCAGCCTACAGTTTAGGCCTATTGTCTTATGTATGACCCTCTGTCCTGCGTGACAGTGAATACTAGCATTAACCTCAATTTAATAAGACTATCAAAATCCTCAGATTAGGCAAAATTGTAATTAATTTTGTCAATAAAGATGTTAATAATAATAATAATCACCTTACCCGTAATACTCGTCCTGTATAATAACTTTAGGAGAGCGGATAATCCTCCTACTACAAGGAGGAGAGATGCTACACTCGGGCCGACCAGCCTGTGATTGCTGCCTAATATAAATCGATTGACGGGTCGTGTTTCTGAGGCAACATGAGGGAGGCACTTAAGGGTGAGGGAGAGTAGAGACGCGAGGCAGCTCCTTCTAGGTAGGCAATGGCGCCACGACCAAATCTTGAACGTTATGCCAATAACACGAGACCGAGACTGTTCAACACGCTTCCGCTACACATAAGGGGCATAACTGGCCGACCCCTCATAGTGTTCAAGAGAGAACTGGATAAGCACCTGCAAAGGATACCTGATCAACCAGGCTGTGACTCATACGTCAGGCTGCGAGCAGCCGCGTCCAACAGCCTGGTTGATCAGTCCGGCAACCAGGAGGCCTGGTCGACGACCGGGCCGCGGGGACGCTAAGCCCCGGAAGCACCTCAAGGTAACCTCAAGGTAAGGTAACACTAACAACTTGAGTTGGTGTTATATAGAGGGAACATGTTCTCCAAAGTTGGTGTTATATAGAGGGAACATGTTCTCCAGAGTTGGTGTTATATAGAGGGAACATGTTCTCCAAAGTTGGTGTTATATAGAGGGAACATGTTCTCCAAAGTTGGTGTTATATAGAGGGAATATGTTCTCCAGAGTTGGTGTTATATAGAGGGAATGTTCTCCAAAGTTGGTGTTATATAGAGGAAAAATGTTGACCAGACCACACACTAGAAGGTGAAGGGACGACGACGTTTCGGTCCGTCCTGGACCATTGTCTTGACCATTGTCAAGTCAAGTCACAATCGACTTGACAATGGTCCAGGACGGACCGAAACGTCGTCGTCCCTTCACCTTCTAGTGTGTGGTCTGGTCAACATATTTCAGCCAGGTTATTGTGACTCCTCGTCTGCATAGAGGGAATATGTTCTCACACCTTTGTGTTACAGAGAACCAACATGTTCTCCAGAGTTAGTGTTGTAGAGAATGAACATATTCTCATTGAAGCTGTGGTCTCTTATTACAATAAACACCACAGGCCTATATAACCCTTCTGAACCCTAGGCCTAGTCATAGTTTGAAAAAGGAGAGATATCTGAAATCCAGATTAAATAAGAAATGGGAAGGGAGTAGCTAGAAGAATATGGAAGAGGAGGAAGGAGAGAAGGGATGGAGAAACACGAGGGAGATGAAAGGGGATGAGAGGTATATGTAAAAATTAATAAAGATAGGAGAAAGTAATCATTAGCTTTCCACGAGAGGGAAGGGATAATGAAGCAAGGAGACAGGGAAGGAAGGGAGATGGAAGCAAAGGAGATAAGAATGTGGACAGGGATGAATGGAGACGTCTATATACTCGACAGGGAGGGGAGATATGTAGGGGCTGGTGGAGGTAGAATGTAGGGGTGGTGGAGGGAATGTAGGGGTGGTGGAGGGAATGATGATATAGGTGTGTGTGGGAAGAGTATGGAGGGTAAGGTGGAGAGTGATGTGACAATAAATTGGAGGAGAAAGAAGAAAGAGAAGGAGAGGATAGGGAGTAAAGGAGAGACAGAAGAGAGAAGGGGTAAAAGAGAGACAGAAGAGAGAAGGGGTAAAAGAGAGACAGAAGAGAGAAGGGGTAAAAGAGAGAAGCAGGGAGAAGTAATTGCAGGAATATGTAGGAAAGAAGGAAAAAATGAGAGAGACAGACAGAGAGAGAGTGACAGGGAGAGAGTGACAGAGAGAGAGTGACAGAGAGAGAGTGACAGAGAGAGAGTGACAGAGAGAGAGAGAGAGAGAGAGAGAGAGAGAGAGAGAGAGAGAGAGAGAGAGAGAGAGAGAGAGAGAGGTAAAAGAGTGTGTTGGTTCAGACGGATCGATCAGGTTGCTATTTTAATTAATCACTGCACCTCTGCCCGGAATCTGAAATCTCAAATCGTGAACCTGGAATCCAAAAGTCTTCAACCCAGATGGGAATCTGGTCTGGGAATATGTGTGTGTGTGTGCGACGCAGGGCGTGGGCAACCCCCGACCTGGGAGCATGAATCGATAAGCTAAACTGGAACATGAGAGACCTGGAGCAAGGGAGAGCGGGAGCATGGGACACCAGGAGCATGGGATAACGAGCAAGAGCAATTGGGAGAGTACACAGCCATGCTCTCTCTCTGTCTGTCTGTCTCTCTCTCTCTCTCTCTCTCTCTCTCTCTCTCTCTCTCTCTCTCTCTCTCTCTCTCTCTCTCTCTCTCTCTCTCTCTCTCTCTCTCTCTCTCTCTCTCTCGGGACGGGGGTCTGAAGGGGAAGAATGAAGATTTGTTATGTTAATGAACTTCCATAAAAGGTGTGGCGGGGGTAGAGGGCGGGGGGAGGGGGTATGAGGGGCCCACAGACACTTTTAATTACATGTTGTGGTGGGAAAGGTGAGAGAGAGAGGCGGGGCCGGGGAGGTGGAAGAGGCAGGGGATAATGAGAATGGGTAGAGGGAAGAAAAAGGTGCATTATCACCCATTTTCACCCCATCTGTTGTTCGCTTTTGCCTCCTCACTCCTCTGCATTCTTACCCTTCCTTTCTCCGTGTTTTCTTTGGCTCTCTATGTCGTCTCGGCTTTCCTCCCTTCCTCTTTCTCCAGCTTTCTTCATGCTCTCATCTTCCCTCCCTTCACACCTCCCCCTCCCATCCCTCCAACACACATTACTCCCAATATTTCAAAAAGTGGGAGAGGTTGAATGTACTAAACTATAGAGTTTCTGATGACCAGACCACACACTAGAATGTGAAGGGACGACGACGTTTCGGTCCGTCCTGGACCATTCTCAAGTCGATTGTGAGAATCGACTTGAGAATGGTCCAGGACGGACTGAAACGTCGTCGTCCCTTCACCTTCTAGTGTGTGGTCTGGTCATCATACTTTAGCCACGTTATTGTGACTCATTGCTTGCATATAGATTTTCTCTTGGGACAATTCTGGAACAAAAGTAATAATGAAGAGAATATTGGAGCACTTAGAGAATACATTTGGTAACGGAGCGACTTAACTGAAAGGTTGAAGTCATGTCTATCAAACGTGATTGAATTCTCTGACAAGTTCACCAAAATATGCCAGAAGAATGAAGCCCAAGGAGGCTGCATACCTTGAGGTTACCTTGAGGTGCTTCCGGGGCTCAGCGTCCCCGCGGCCCGGTCGTCGACCAGGCCTCCTGCATCATCGTAGTCTGCCTAAAAGATTTTCATTTTGCTCTTCACCGACAGTAGGTCGCAAGATGTAGAGACTAGCATCGGTTAGGTTATCTTGAGATGATTTCGGGGCTTTAGTGTCCCCGCTGCCCGGTCCTCGACCAGGCCTCCACCCCCAGGAAGCAGCCCGTGACAACTGACTAACACCCAGGTACCTATTTTACTGCTAGGTAACAGGGGCACAGGGTGAAAGAAACTCTGCCCATTGTTTCTCGCCGGCGCCTGGGATCGAACCCAGGACCACAGGATCACAAGTCCAGCGTACTGTCCGCTCGGCCGACAGGCTCCCAAGGTTCCCAGCGTGCAGCATGGATTTTGTTTTTAATTTTGCCCTTGGGGCTAATTTATTGGGCAGCGTCACTCATACAACACCAAAATGTAATCCACATTTCACAAAGCACTACAATAAATTTGTGAAAGCACACAGGTGTGCCACCAGCCTACACCTCCACAACTGAAAAGGCTGTGAGAGGGGAAGAGAGGTCAGTCTCACAACCCTAGACCAGTGCGGGAATATGATCACCACATTACAAATATTGAGGGCGATAGACAAAGTAGGCTGAGGACATCATTGGAAGCTACAAACTCATTTGAGTTGTAAAGAAGTAAGGAAATACCCTTAACGGGATGATTAAGAAGTTATCAAGAAGTGGAATACCCTGTAAGGAAAAAAAGAAGTCGTAGAAGAACCTTTCGTACACAAGTAAGAAATATGATGACAAGTTAAGCGTTATGAGTTATTAAATGTACAAAAGGCTAGGAAGCAAGGCATAAGAAGCTAGAACTCACTTCTCTGTTGTCACTGACATGTAACAGTGACAGATAAGCACCCACAACAGTCCCTCCCCCCCCCCCCCTTTTATGCAAATTGTCAACTCTCTTCCCCCAGCTGTCCACCAGTCCCCTCGCCTCTATCCTGGTCCCCCGCCCGTCCTCAACCGTCCCTGGGGCCTGGGAAACTATTGATATGTAGCTCTTTTTAATATTGATGAGGTGTGTGTGTGTGGTAGCGATCCTCTTGGGTGGTATTGTGTGGGTGAGGGTGTGGTGGTGTGTGATGGTCCACACCCAGGCCACCAGGGGGCGTGGGAGCCAGCCTTTGTTTATGGTCTGGGGAGCTTTAACTTACATATTTATGGTTTGAGCTTTCTCTCTGTCTCTCTCTCTCTCTCTCTCTCTCTGTCTCTCTCTCTCTGTCTCTCTCTCTCTCTGTCTCTCTCTCTCTCTGTCTCTCTCTCTCTCTCTCTCTCTCTCTCTCTCTCTCTCTCTCTCTCTCTCTCTCTCTCTCTCTCTCTCTCTCTCTCTCTCTCTCTCTCTCTGTCTCTCTCTCTCTGTCTCTCTCTCTCTGTCTCTCTGTCTCTCTCTCTCTGTCTCTCTCTCTCTCTGTCTCTGTCTCTCTCTCTCTCTCTCTCTCTCTCTCTCTCTCTCTCTCTCTCTCTCTCTCTCTCTCTCTCTCTCTCTCTCTCTCTCTCTCTCTCTGTCTCTCTGTCTCTCTGTCTCTCTCTCTCTCTCTCTCTCTCTCTCTCTCTCTCTCTCTCTCTCTCTCTCTCTCTCTCTCTCTCTCTCTCTCTCTCTCTCTCTGTCTCTCTCTCTCTGTCTCTCTCTCTCTCTGTCTCTCTCTCTCTCTGTCTCTCTCTCTCTCTGTCTCTCTCTCTCTCTGTCTCTCTCTCTCTCTGTCTCTCTCTCTCTCTCTCAGCCATCAATCAACTAGCAAGAGGTATTAAAAATTGCGGAAGCGAAATGGTTTCATAAATTACAGAGGAAGGCTACACATTAAACATATTACAGCCTCTGTAACATAAGACAAATGGACAAGAGGTTATTCAGTTGAAGGAATACCGGACGACGTTGGCTTAACCTCTAATAATTAACATAAAATAAGGCAGGAAAAAGGAAACATTATCACTATTAACTTTTTTAAGAACAACGTAAGAGATGACATTACATAGACCAGCAGGCGATCATATTTATGCGCTGACAGCCGAGGTTATCTTGAGATGATTTCGGGGCTTTAGTGTCCCCGCGGCCCGGTCCTCGACCAGGCCTCCATCCCCAGGAAGCAGCCCGTGACAGCTGACTAACACCCAGGTACCTATTTTACTGCTAGGTAACAGGGGGGCATAGGGTGAAAGAGACTCTGCCCATTGTTTCTCGCTGGTCCCCGGAATCGAACCCGGGACCACAGGATCACAAGCCCAGCGTGCTGTCCGCTCGGCCGACCGGCTCCCGGCTAGCCGAGCCCAACACTAGCCACGGCGATCAGTGGATAGTAACGGTAATTGAGGTTATTTTGTTTGTTAATAACAAGCTTGAAATGGCTTGTTATTTCCCGAATATGGTAATTGTGTTAGTGGAACCCCTGTGTAAACAGAGTGAGAGAGAGAGAGAGAGAGAGAGAGAGAGAGAGAGAGAGAGAGAGAGAGAGAGAGAGAGAGAGAGAGAGAGCTCTATAGGACAAGTGAGGGGAGAGACACGAGGGGAGATAGTCGTGTAGGGAAGCACAGAGGTAAACACTGTTGCTGGTACAGTCACTTGATTCGAGGGGGCGCTGGTAACACCTGACAGTAATGGTTGGCGCACTTACCTCCCAACACTTAACGAGTCGGAAAGAGGGGGGTAGGGGAGGGGGGGGATTATGGGTCTAGGAAGACCAAATGACCCGTTTACAGTCTGAACAGCGTCGGCCTTTTTGGAAATGATGCTTTGAAATTTACACCCCACCTATTTTAGGGAGGTTGGAGGGGGGAGATATCAGTTGATTTTGTTTTTTTTATAAAAGGGGGAGAGATTTAGAGATCCGGGCCAGCATTCAACAAGCATTTACGCATCAGGAACCTGTACATCTTTTTCTCAATGTTTGGTGGCTTTGTTTACATTTATTAAACACTTGACAAGGATCGAAACTTCTTAATCAAATGTTGTTATTGGTATAAACAGCCTCCTGGCGCTTCGCGGCTCACAAACTGTTTATGTAAACAAAACCACGATAGATTGTACAAAAGTTGTACAGCTGATTTGTGTTGATGCCGCAATGTTGGGGGGGGGGGCTGGGGGGCGTTAACCCCCCCCCCCCCAAGGTATGTTTCTGCGGAGGACAAGGACACAATGTTGTCATACTCATGTTCACTATTTACATAATGTTGTGAACTCACCGGTCCCGCCTCTCAACTGTCAACTGGTGTACAGATTCCTGAGCCTACTGGGCTCTATCATATCTACATTTGAAACTGTGTATGGAGTCAGCCTCCACCACATCACTGCCTAATGCATTCCATTTATTAACTACTCTGACACTGAAAAAGTTCTTTCTAATGTCTCTGTGGCTCATTTGGGTACTCAGCTTCCATCTGTGTCCCCTTGTGCGTGTACCACCCGTGTAAAATAATCCATCATGTCAATTCCCCTGAGAATTTTGTATGTGGTGATCATGTCTCTCCCTTAGCTCTTCTGTGTGTGTGTGTGTGTGTGTGTGTGTGTGTGTGTGTGTGTGTGTGTGTGTGTGTGTGTGTGTGTGTGTGTGTGTGTGTGTGAGACACACAGACCTCAAGCTACCCTCCATGCCCCCGGGGTCTCCATACGTCACACCACAACCATCATTGTTGATCTTAACATTCCCCAGAGAACGTTGCTTGTCATTACCATGCCGCCGCTGCTCCCTAGAGAGTGCTGAGCCTCGGCTCCCACAGTTTGCTCGGTCCGTTCTCACCAGCTGACATACGTCAAAATTGAAGTGGGCTTTGCTTAACCAAATGGTCATTAGTACTCGAAAGCGTCAGTATTTCGGGGTTTTTAGTTTGACTAAACCACCTTAATTTGGAATAATTTTATAACGTCAAAAATTATGGGTGTATTAAGTGTGAGGACACAGGCTACTCTTTTCTCAAGTTTTGTGTAGTTGTGGTGAGAACCTGCTTGTGAGGTTCCACGTCGGACGTATATACTTCTCAGCAAGATTCCTTCCAGGGGTTCTATGGCCTGTACACTGTCCCAAGACTCCTTACAGGGGTTCTATGACGTGTACACTGTTCCAAGACTCCTTACAGGGGTTCTATGACCTGTACACTGTCCCAAGACTCCTTCCAGGGGTTTATGACCTGTACACTGTCCCAAGACTCCTTACAGGGGTTCTATGACCTGTACACTGTCCCAAGACTCCTTACAGGGGTTTATGACCTGTACACTGTCCCAAGACTCCTTACAGGGGTTCTATGACCTGTACACTGTCCCAAGACTCCTTACAGGGGTTTATGACCTGTACACTGTCCCAAGACTCCTTACAGGGGTTCTATGACCTGTACACTGTCCCAAGACTCCTTCCAGGGGTTTATGACCTGTACACTGTCCCAAGACTGCTTACAGGGGTTCTATGACCTGTACACTGTCCCAAGACTGCTTCCAGGGGTTCTATGACCTGTACACTGTCCCAAGACTCCATACAGGGGTTTCTAAAACCTGTTTTTTACCGTCAGTTTCATATATATAGTGATGATATGTGTTTGTGAGGTGCTTCAGTGCTGGGCTGGGAGTTATGTCGACTCTCAGGTCCTCCTTCACTTCTTCAGGAAGTCGTTTCCCCATAACGCTTTGTATTGTGTAATGGGTCTTCTTGCTCCCCTCTGACATTGACATTCTCATTACCGTAAATTTGTTTGGATTGAAGTCTAGTAGCCATTTCTTCAACCACCCCCCTTCATTTGTTCTGACTCGTAACATAAATGTGGTATAGTTTACAAGCATTGATATGAACACTTCGACTTCCTGGGGGTATGACCACTGGCGTATTCCAGCATGAATACAGGCCCAAGAATAGATCCCTGTGGTACCCCACCTGGGATCTCTCTTTCTCCACTGTGAACTGTTTTCCTCACACACACACACACACACACACACACACACACACACACACACACACACACACACACACACACACACACACACACACACACACATATGTCAGACCAATCCTGGAGTATGCAGCCCCAGCATGGAGTCCATATCTAGTCAAGGATAAGACTAAAATGGAAAAGGTTCAAAGGTTTGCCACCAGACTAGTACCCGAGCTGAGAGGTATGAGCTACGAGGAGAGACTACGGGAATTAAACCTCACTTCGTTGGAAGACAGAAGAGTTAGGGGGGACATGATCACCACATTCAAGATCCTCAAGGGAATTGACAGGGTTGATAAAGACAGGCTGTTTAACACAAGGGGCACACGCACTAGGGGACACAGGTGGAAACTGAGTGCCCAAATGAGCCACAGAGATATTAGAAAGAACTTTTTTAGTGTCAGAGTGGTTGACAAATGGAAGTGATGTGGTGGAGGCTGACTCCATACACAGTTTCAAGTGTAGATATGTGTAGATATGATAGAGCCCAATAGGCTCAGGAACCTGTACACCTGTTGATTGACAGTTGAGAGGCGGGACCAAAGAGCCAGAGCTCAACCCCCGCAAGCACAACTAGGTGAGTACAACTAGGTGAGTACACACACTTGAGCTCTGCTCTTTCGGCCCGCTTCTCAACTGTCGATCAACTATTTACTAATTACTATTTTTTTCCACACCACACACATACACCCCAGGAAGCAGCCCGTGACAGCTGACTAACTCCCAGATACCTATTTACTGCTAGGTAACAGGGGCATTCAGGGTGAAAGAAACTTTGCCCATTTGTTTCTGCCTGGTGCGGGAATCGAACCCGCGCCACAGAATTACGAGTCCTGGGAGCTATTCACCAGGCTACCAGGCCCCTGTGTGTGTGGTGTGTGTGTGTGTGTGTGTGTGTGTGTGTGTGTGTGTGTGTGTGTGTGTGTGTGTGTGTGTGTGTGTGACACGTCTCATCCACAACGGCCCCGTCCATTATCACGTCAAGGTCAGTGAATACTGTGGTGAATTATGATCAAAGGCCAAAACAAATCCTGTTGTGCAGTGGTCTATGTCCTCGGCTCGTAACTGAGGAGCGCGAGTTCGATCCCCCGATGTAGAACACAAGCGTTTGGGATACGTTTTCTTTCACCTTGATGCACTATTCACCTATCAGTAAATATGTACCTGGGAGTTAGATAGTTGTTATGGGTTTCATCTTGGCGATGGTCAGTAGTTGGCTCCGTTTATAAGAGAAAATAATTCGGGAGTTATTACAGTAAACAACCGGCGCTTGGGAAGGCGGGGCCCCTGAGCTACAAGCTCGATCCTGCAGGCACAAATAGGTAAACACACACACACACACACACACACACACACACACACACACACACACACACACACACACACACACACAATGCTTCAAGAAGACCTAGATAAGCTGAAGGAATGGTCGAACAAATGGTTGTTAGAGTTTAACCCAACCAAATGTAATGTAATGAAGATAGGTGTAGGGAGCAGGAGGCAAGATACAAGGTATCATCTGGGAGAGGAAATTCCTCAGGAGTCAGAGAAGAAAAAGACTTGGGGGTTGATATCACGCCAGACCTGTCTCCTGCAGCACATATCAAGCGGATAACATCAGCGGCATATGCCAGGCTGGCCAACATACGAACGGCATTCAGAAACTTGTGTAAAGAATCATTCAGAACTTTGTATACCACATATGTCAGGCCAATCCTGGAGTATGCAGCCCCAGCATGGAGTCCATATCTAGTCAAGGATAAGACTAAACTGGAAAAGGTTCAAAGGTTTGTCACCAGACTAGTACCCGAGCTGAGAGGTATGAGCTACGAGGAGAGACTACGGGAATTAAACCTCACTTCGCTGGAAGACAGAAGAGTTAGGGGGGACATGATCACCACATTCAAGATTCTGAAGGGAATCGACAGGGTAGATAAAGACAGGCTATTTAACACAAGGGGCACACGCACAAGGGGACACAGGTGGAAACTGAGTGCCCAAATGAGCCACAGAGATATTAGAAAGAACTTTTTTAGTGTCAGAGTGGTTGACAAATGGAATGCACTAGGAAGTAATGTGGTGGAGGCTGACTCCATACACAGTTTCAAGTGTAGATATGATAGAGCCCAGTAGGCTCAGGAACCTGTACACCAGTTGATTGACGGTTGAGAGGCGGGACCAAAGAGCCAGAGCTCAACCCCCGCAAGCACAACTAGGTGAGTACACACACACACCACCACCAGCACCGGAGGTAACCAGTGTTGCGTGTCTCAGAAGCATATGGAGTCTATATTATCCCAGACGACGCACGCACGCACGCACTGACAAGCTGTCAGCGTATCTACGCACCCTTTTCCTGTCTACACCCTTTATCAATGAACACAAATATACAAATGGCTTCCGTGTACGTGCGTCAAGGATGGATCTCTCTTTCTCACAGGATGATAGGGAGAGGCCAGGGAGAGCGGTGTGTCTCCCCCTTTACCTCTACTGGACGTTGTATATCCTTATGCTCAACCCCATGTCCACCCTTCCCCCCAGGATTTGTACTTCAGTGTGTCTTGTACGTCGTGATCATATCTCCTCCAGTGTACTAAGATCCACTTCATGCCATCTTACCTCATAGTTCTTTCCCCTCACTTCTGGTGCCAGTCCAGGGATGAATTTCTGGTCGTTGTTCATTTTATTTAAATGCTTGGTTAGGCCAGGGACTCTTGGTTAGGCCTGTGTTATGCACTCGTGTATATTATGGGTGTATTAAGTGTGAGGACACAGGCACCTCAGATCTAGTAAAATCTTCCTTCAGTTATCTTCCCATTGTCATTAGTTCGTATTGTCCTCGTCTTGCGTCATCTAGTGACACATAGGCCTACATCAGAAGGCCTATTGACCCTAGGACTGGCCCATGGGGGACTCAGATTGTTACAGTTGCCCACTATGATGCTTCATGCATGACTTCAGCATAAAGTTGACCAGACCACACACTAGAAGGTGAAGGGACGACGACGTTTCGGTCCGTCTTGGACCATTCTTAAGTCGATTGTCATAAAGCATAGCATAAAGGTTTTCAAATATTGCTACATCCAGCCTTCCTCTCCTCCCGACCAATACATTGTATGCATCAACAGGTTGTAAAGCATAGAAAATTCCCCTTCATGTTGTATAATGTATAATCCCCTTCTCTCTCTCTCTCTCTCTCTCTCTCTCTCTCTCTCTCTCTCTCTCTCTCTCTCTCTCTCTCTCTCTCTCTCTCTCTCTCTCTCTCTCATCTCCACCAGTCTGTTGTCAGGCTCTGATTACCTTGTATGAGTTTTTTTTTTAATTTCTAATCCCATGATGCAGGTCTGTGATAAGTTTCGTGGTTTCCAAAAGCCTGGTTGATCAGTCCAGCAACCAGGAGGCCTGGCCGACGACCGGGCCGCGGGGACGCTAAGCCCCGGAAGCACCTCAAGGTAACCTCAAGGTGGTTCCCAGATGTTCTAGTAATCTGTTACCATCTCCTTCATCTTGCATGATAGGCATGTTAGGGTCAGTAGTTTGCGGTCTCCTGTAAACACAAAAAATGAAAATTGTTTTTTGAGTGGCATTCTTGTAGCTGTTGAATGATTCGTTTGTCTAGTGGTTATGTATCTGGCGGAGGGTTGCTTAGGTCGTCGGCGCACTCTTCCAGGATCAAAAACAATATCTTACTAATTTAGGATTTTGGTCTGTGCAACCAGCCTGTCCTTAGGTTTCCCAATGTCAACAAAACGGTCAATATAAAGTGGTCTCTCCTAACCTACCAGAGGACCCAAAACAGAAAACGGGGCAGTACGTCACTTTTTCTAGTACGACAATTTTTGGCCATATGTAACGCATACGATCGAAAAGCGACGTTGTCTGTAGGAGGAGAGGTTGGTGCTACAACTCTCATGAGCTGTGTGTTTGTATCTCAGCCCCTTAACTAATGGGTTGCGTTCTTTTGTTTACATTATCGTAACGGTACAAATGATGCCTAATGAGACGAGTAAGGGAGCTCAAATATTGACGTTTTCTATGCATCGGACTCGGTAGGTTAGGAGGGGGGTGCTTAGGTTCGTACAGTTTTGGTTAAGCAAAAGGTTGGATTTTGTACGGAATGGCAATTCAAGGGAACGGACTGTTTGTGCGTGTGTGTGTGTGCGAGCGTGTGTGTGTGTGTACGTGCGTGCGTGTGTGTGTGTGTGTGTGTGTGTGTGTGTGTGTGTGTGTGTGTGTGTGAGTAGTGCGTGTGTAGGTGTGTATGTGTGTATGTGTGTATGTGTGTATGTGTGCATGCGTGCGTGCGTGAGTACGTGTGTGTGCGAGCGTGTGTGTGCGTGTGTCAGGCCGGATACAGCGTTCTACTTTTACAGAAAATTGCCTCTTGAATTATATATATTTTCCACACCTGTGCACTACAACACAAATAATAAATTCACCGCTACACCCAATAAAACACCTGCACTTAGACCTGTGTTGCCCAACGAAACACCCGCATGCAGAGGTGCATTTACGCAATTAAACAACACCCCCCCCCCCCCGTGTTTGGGCGTGTTTGCCAAACAAAACACCTCTCCCGCAAACTAGACTACAGCAACAAATCGAGCGATTGTCGACCGGTAATCACCTTCCCGTGGGGGCCGGTTTTGCCGTATTTTAAAAGATAGCGGACATCCGCAGAGAGATTCGCGCTTTCCCACGGTTCCAGTAATGTAGAGACGACAATGGGGGTCAGGAACAGTTGTAGTGACTCTCACCCTTATGACAGCACTCAATACGGCATATATGCACACAGAGGGGAGCATTTCTCTCTATATGTAATGACAGTTTACTGTGATATACACTTTGGCTCAGTACTAGAGAAGAGGTCATTGACACCGAACTATCCAGGCCATTGACGCAGAATTATCGAGGCCATTTAAAAGACAAGGTCATTGAATAAATTATCAAGTATTAGTTAGAAATATCCTGTAGGGAAAGGGAATTATCAGGGTTGAAAGCGTCAAGTCATTACGACTATATACCACTTGGAAGGGGTCAGGATAAGGATTTGTGATGGGAAAGGAATGGTGACCAAGCACTTGGACGGTCGGGGAATTGAACGCCGACCTGCATGACGCTAGACCGTCGCTCTACCGTCCAGTCTAAGTGGTTGGACATACCCTGTAGTAATCCCTTGTGTTCATGTTATGCTCACCTTGTTCATTGTTCTTCCCTGAGGTTTTCTTTCATTGCCTGCGCCAGGGAGCCGGCGGCTGAGCGGACAGAACACTGGACGCTTGATCCTGTGGTCCCGGGTTCGATCCCGGGCGCCGGCGAGAAACAATGGGCAGAATTTCTTTCACCCTGATGCCCCTGTTACCTAGCAGTAAATAGATATCTGGGAGTTAAGTCAGCTGTCACGGGCTGCTTCCTAGGGGTGGAGGCCTGGCCGAGGACCGAGCCGCGGGGACACTAAAGCCCCGAAATCATCTCAAGATAACCTCAAGAACAAGATCGTATTGAAGATAACCTCAAGATAACCTCAAGATCATCGTATTGAAATGAATCTCACAATACTTATGGCACTGTCAATGGGACAGGCAAAAACATACACAATACTAATATCACACAATACTAAATGTGTGGTGTATGTGAAGCTCACATTCACAGACGAGTGAAATGCAGTGATACCACACAGATAACCACGCATTCACCGTCGATTCATTAAGTGTGAGTACGAAAGTTTGGCTGTTACTGATATCTATCATCGTCGCCTCCCGGCAACTTTGTCAATATTTGTGTTCAACATCTTGAGAAGGTCTCAAGGTATTGACTCTTTGATTAGTTACGTTCTGTGGTAACTTATAACAACACTTTAGTGTGATGGCAAAGTCTTGTGTGTTTTACTCGCATTGTTTTAAGGTTTGTACGTGTGTGTGTGGGTCGTACTTGTCAGAGGGGAGATGTATACACACACACACACACACACACACACACACACACACACACACACACACACACACACACACACACACACAGGAGAGATCTACACACACACACACAGGAGAGATCTACACACAAAGAGGGAGAGATGCACACACATATAAACAGAGAGGGGAGAGACGTACACACACACACACACACACATACACACACATACACACACATACACACACACACACACACACACACACACACACACACACACACACACACACACACACACACACACACAGGAGAGATCTACACACAGAGAGGGAGAGATGCACACATATATAAACAGAGAGGGGAGAGACGTACACACACACACACACACATACACACACATACACACACATACACACACATACACACACACACACACACACACACACACACACACACACACACACAACTAGGTGAGTACTAGGTGAGTACACACACACAGAGGGAGAGATAAACTCACAGGAGATCTCTACAAGTTTGACTAGTAAGGAGGTACTGTAGTAGGGTTTAGTGTGGCATTCTAAATGACATTATTGATGTACTCACCTAGTTGTGCTTGCGGGGGGGTGTTGAGCTCTGGCTCTTTGGTCCCGCCTCTCAGCACAAGCTACACCATGTGTGTGTCGTAGACCTCAAGGTGGGCACACTTGCCTGTGTGTGTGAGGAGAGACAGACAGACACAGAGAGACAAAGATACACAGAGAATGCGAACGATCTTTAAACCTGTGCTTCCTATTCACCAGGGAAATTGAATGCGGGGTCTATGACGTCATCTCTGCAGCAGTGGTGACGTCATCTCTGCAGCAGTGGTGACGTCATCTCTGCAGCAGTGGTGACGTCATCTCTGCAGCAGTGGTGACGTCATCTCTAGCAGCAGTGGTGACGTCATCTCTGCAGCAGTGGTGACGTCATCTCTGCAGCAGTGGTGACGTCATCTCTGCAGCAGTGGTGACTGTCATCTCTGCAGCAGTATTGTCAGCTGCGGAGAGAGCAGCACCTGTGGCCTCTGGCTAGTGCAGTTTGATAGCCTAATGAACTAGTTATTAGGCTGTTAGTGTGTGAAGATCGCATACCACTCTAGCCTCCCCCCCCACCACCCCGCTCCCTCGGAACATCAGTATGAAAGAAATATCATGTAGACAATTTAAATTTTAAATTTTGCTCCGAGGGGCGAGTTTATTGGGCAGCGCCACTCATCTTGTGAGTGGACACACCGCCATAGTGACAGTATTGGGCAGCGCCACTCATCCTGTGAGTGGACACACCGCCATAGTGGACAGTATTGGGCAGCGCCACTCATCCTGTGAGTGGACACACCGCCATAGTGACAGTATTGGGCAGCGTCACTCATCCTGTGAGAGGACACACCGCCATAGTGACAGTATTGGGCAGCGTCACTCATCCTGTGAGTGGACACACCGCCATAGTGACAGTATTGGGCAGCGTCACTCATCCTGTGAGTGGACACACCGCCATAGTGATAGTATTGGGCAGCGTCACTCATCCTGTGAGTGGACACACCACCATAGTGACAGTATTGGGCAGCGTCACTCATCCTGTGAGTGGACACACCGCCATAGTGACAGTATTGGGCAGCGTCACTCATCCTGTGAGTGGACACACCGCCATAGTGACAGTATTGGGCAGCGCCACTCATCCTGTGAGTGGACACACCGCCATAGTGACAGTATTGGGCAGCGCCACTCATCCTGTGAGTGGACACACCGCCATAGTGACAGTATTGGGCAGCGTCACTCATCCTGTGAGTGGACACACCGCCATAGTGACAGTATTGGGCAGCGCCACTCATCCTGTGAGTGGACACACCGCCATAGTGACAGTATTGGGCAGCGCCACTCATCCTGTGAG
>NC_091242.1:2663793-2773793 GCF_040958095.1 Procambarus clarkii | reverse complement strand
TGTAATCGAAGACTTTAATGGCAAGCTTAAAGCAGAGAATTGCCTCGTTTGGTGCGGCGGAGACCCTCGTTAACCTTATAGCTCTTCGTGGAAGTCGAATTGCCATGCTGTAGTTGTGACCCCCTGTCTGTGGCTCATATCAGTGATCTCGATAGCGACCCCTATCAGGAACTGTTAGTGAGCCTATGACCCTATATGTGCCCCCCCTCCCCGTTAGTGATCCTTTCTTTGATCTAGTTAGTGATCCTCTGTGACCTCGATAGTGATCCAGCCAGTGACCTTACCTTATCTAACACACACACACACACACACACACACACACATTGACCTATTGACCTCACCTATTGACGGTTGAGAGGCGGGACCAAAGAGCCAGAGCTCAACCCCCGCAAACACAACTAGGTGAGTACAACTAGGTGAGTACACACACACACTATGCAAGGTACTGAGGGCAAAGACAAGGTGGACTAGGGCACAAGGACAGCATCTTTAATTTGAGGTATAATAGGACCAGAGGACTTAGGTGGAAGCTGGAAACACAAGTGGGCTGAAGGAATGTAATGAAGTACTCATATACCCTGTACGGGTGGTCAAGGAATGATCAGAAAGAAGCTGTAGAAGCCACCTCCATCGACATCTTTCAGGCCAGATACGATAAAGAAATGGCTACTCATAATGCCTTTGTGTTATACAGGTACTACACATCCGGATAGTCCGGATGTCCATGATGCCCATATCCGGATGACAGGAGGTTTGTCCGGATAAAAGTATATAGTAAATTCGTGATGCAACAGATAAAAGGTTAGCAGGCGGAGCATATGCTCCCCCGTAGTCACTGATACATAAGTACTGATAGGTCAGTACACGGGGAGGGTGGCACTGGTGGCACTAGTGACGTCACTGTGCCATAGGGAAGGGGGGGTGGGGAGTACTGCAGGCATCACTACAAGTATAACAGGGAACACTGGACAGCCGCTGCCACTCTGTTGCCTTCCACGCAACAGCGAAGTCGACCTGCCATGTATTGAATTTTCCCATGTCTGACTGTTCACCAACACACTGCAATATGAACCACCACCAAACAGTGTAATATATACATGCAATCGATGCCAAAAAAACATGGGATGTGTGAGTTACATATAAACTTGATATGTTTTGTTTGAAGTAATTTGTGATTTACTTTAGGGGTAAGCCTCATTGTGATCTCATCTGCCACCTCAAGTTCTTGTATGTCCTTCTCCATGCTTGAGATGCGTGTATTGTGTGTGTATGAATGTGTGTGTATATGTGTGTGTGTGTGTGTGTGTGTGTGTGTGTGTGTGTGTGTGTGTGTGTGTGTGTGTGTGTGTGTGAATGTGTGTGTATATGTGTGTGTGTGTGTGTGTGTGTATGCACAAACGAATGTCAGAAACTATAGCTTAAAACCTGTAAACATCACTTGCGGTACTAAAAATAATCGTACAGGTCTACCACCTAAATAATATAACAATTTCAGTTCTCAGAGACGTTTTATTTATGTAAACAATGTATATATATTTAGGCCTATGTTATTTCTACAGATTTGTAATCACATTCTCTCTTGTGTTTACAGGTGAGAACATGAGAGAGTTTGTATCTGTGGGAGACAACGGTGATGGCCAAGCAGTATCGACCCCACATGTAGGGTAAGTGGCTGGCTGGCTGGCTGGCTGGCTGGTTGACTGGCTGGCTGGCTGGCTGGCTGGCTGGCTGGTTGACTGGCTGGCTGGCTGGCTGGTTGAATGGCTGGCTGGCTGGCTAGCTGGCTGGTTGACTGGCTGGCTGGTTGACTGGCTGGCTGGCTGGCTGGCTAGCTGACTGGCTGGCTGGCTGGTTGGCTGGCTGGCTGGCTGGTTGACTGGCTGGCTGGCTGGCTGGCTAGTTGACTGGTTGGCTGGCTGGCAGGCTGGCAGGCTGGGTGGCTGTCAGGCTGGCAGGCTGTCAGGCAGGCCACTGGCTAACAACATGTCATCTACTTACCTTACCCACTCTCCTCTTTTATACTCTTTACTCCCCCCACCCTCCGGCTCTCTTCTACTTTTCCATCCTTGCTTCCCTCTCCCACACCTCTTGGTTATTTCCTCACCCCATTCTCGCTATTATCTCTAGTCCTCTCTCCTCTATTTATCCCTTCCCTCTTACTCCGTTTATCTGTTCTGTTTTTCCTCTTCGTTGAATCTCTCGTCTCGTCAATTTCCCCCCTCCTGCCTACATTTCTTCTATTCTCCCCCTTCCTACTGCTATTTCTCCTCTCTTCTGCTCTCCTTTCCCTCTTCCCTCTTCCCCTTTCATCTATTCGCCCCTTTGTGTGTGTTTTTTTTTTGCTTTCCTCTCTTCTCCAATTTGTCCAACTAGTATTGGCATCCTTCCAGGGGGTTTTTGGGGGAGGACACTGCCACAAGCTGTTCTAAAGCCCGTCTTTCCAGAAGCTGTTAGTCCAGAAGTTGTCTTTCCAGAAGCTGTTAGTCCAGAAGTTGTCTTTCCAGAAGCTGTTAGTCCAGAAGTTGTCTTTCCAGAAGCTGTTAGTCCAGAAGTTGTCTTTCCAGAAGCTGTTAGTCCAGAAGTTGTCTTTCCAGGAGCTGTTAGTCCAGAAGTTGTCTTTCCAGAAGCTGTTAGTCCAGAAGTTGTCTTTCCAGAAGCTGTTAGTCCTTAAGTTGTCTTTCCAGAAGCTGTTAGTCCAGAAGTTGTCTTTCCAGAAGCTGTTAGTCCAGAAGTTGTCTTTCCAGAAGCTGTTAGTCCAGAAGTTGTCTTTCCAGAAGCTGTTAGTCCAGAAGTTGTCTTTCCAGAAGCTGTTAGTCCTGAAGTTGTCTTTCCAGAAGCTGTTAGTCCTGAAGTTGTCTTTCCAGAAGCTGTTAGTCCTGAAGTTGTCTTTCCAGAAGCTGTTAGTCCTGAAGTTGTCTTTCCAGAAGCTGTTAGTCCAGAAGTTGTCTTTCCAGGAGCTGTTAGTCCAGAAGTTGTCTTTCCAGAAGCTGTTAGTCCAGAAGTTGTCTTTCCAGAAGCTGTTAGTCCAGAAGTTGTCTTTCCAGAAGTTGTCTTTCCAGAAGCTGTTAGTCCAGAAGTTGTCTTTCCAGAAGCTGTTAGTCCAGAAGTTGTCTTTCCAGAAGCTGTTAGTCCAGAAGTTGTCTTTCCAGAAGCTGTTAGTCCTGAAGTTGTGTTTCCAGAAAATGTTGCTCCAGAAGTTGTCTTTCCAGAAGATGGTGAATTAGAACCTAACCTTTTCAAACGTTGTCAGTCTTATTTCTTCTCGAAGTTTCCACTCAGAATCACGAGTCAACATCATGACGCCTCGTCATCATGTTGACTTCTAACATAAAATACTTTAGTTTGAGCTACAGAAAATGGCCACAACAGATCTTGTCAAACATATATACACCTATATCTGGAGTCCAATATTTTTATATACAATATATATATATATATATATATATATATATTTTTATATATGAGTGTGTGTGTTTAAAAAATAAATAAATCGCGGACAGCGATGTTGCCTTAGTTATATATATTTACGTAACTCATCCCGCGCTGTGATTGGATGAAAGGGACTTCCTAGACCAATCAGCGCATCACATTGTTTTAAAATAGGCCAATTGGAAGCAAATGTTGTGGGCTAAGGCCACTACTCTTTTGTCTGCGGTGCCTCGTGTAACTCAATCACTCTCACTCTCTCACTCTTTTCCACCTCCCTCCGTAGCAGCTGTCGTTCCAACTGTGACTGTGTGGGGCAGGTGTGCGAATCCTTCACCCTTCCGCCCCTTTCCCTTCCCACCCACCCCCCCTCGCTAGCCCCCCCCCCCCTTCCGTCACCAACCCCTTCCCTTGTAAGGATGTCACGCAAACCTCCCCCCCCCCCACTCTCCCCCACCTCCCCCTTCCCATCCGGTGCACTCTACCCAATAGTCGTGGTTAGTTATCCACGTGTCTGGGGTTAGTGTCTCCGGGGGTTGTGGAGTGGCAGCTTACTGTGTCTACGAGACGCTCTCAGATGTAAGAACATGGCGTAGAAACAGGAATCGGGACTCTCCTTCCAGGCTATCTGCACAACATTTGTTAGACGAAGACTAGAGTATACAGCATCGGCATGGAATCCTCACCTTGTGAAGCATAAAACCATAATTGAAAAGTAGAAGGGTTTACAATAAGACAGGCGCCACAGCTAAGACGGCTAAGACCCTTAATCTCACAACGTTAGAGGATAGAAGGAACTGAAGGGATATGATCACACTATACAAGATACTGAGAGGAGTAGATGGACCTACTTTCATATTGAGAGAAAGTAGGACCAGAGGACACAGGTGGGAGGTGGAAACACAAATGAGCCGAAGAAATGTAAGGGAATACTGGTACCCTATACGGGTGATAAGCAAGTGGAATGCTCAGGAAAGAAGCTGTGGAAGCCACCTCCATCCACAACTTTAAGGCCAAATTCGACACAGAATATAAACGTCATAATAGTTTGACACACAACAGGTCCAACAAGGCTGCGAGGCTGGGCAGGAAGAGCTACACCTCACTCCCCCGTAAACACTGTTAGATATGATGACTCTACCACACACTTCCAGCTAAGGAGGAAGGTTTCGACCAGGAGGCCTGGTCGACGACCGGGCCGCGGGGACGCTAAGCCCCGGAAGCACCTCAAGGCAACCTCAAGGTAACCACAGCACAAGATTAAAAAGCACCGATTCACCTTCTGTGGTTGAGTGTTCAATAAACCCTTGAACTATATGTTTAACACTTCTCTATCCCTGTCCATGGAGGACAGAAGAAAATGTATATATGCTGGTTAGCATTGCAACTGTGTGGCCACGTCTGTGGTAGGAAATAATAATAATAATAAAAAAAAAACACACAAGATGAAGCGAAGGGAATGAATAGGGGAAAGCGCCAAGCCATTACAACTATATAGCACTGGGAAGGGGTCAGGATAAGGATCAGGGATGGGACGGGTGGAAGGAATGGTGCCCAACCACTTGGACGGTCGGGGATTGAACGCCGACCTGCATGAAGCGAGACCGTCACTCTGCCGTCCAGCCCAAGTGGTTGAACACCACAAAATGAAGAAACGACGAAATTTCCGTCCATCCTGGACCATTAGCAAGACGTATTTGATGGGAGATTGATCGATTGCTGAAGATTAAGTCACGCAAGAAGTTGTACGGGCACCATGTGATTCTCCCATCACATATGTCTTGAGAATGATCCAGGACGGACCGAAACGTCGTCGTCGACTCATCTCCTGGTGTGTGGTTTGGTCATATATCTTCCGCCACGTTATTGTGACTCGTCGTCTGCACTGTCAGGTAAGTACTGGTTGGTATACTCCTTCGACTCCCTTTTTCCCCACCCTCTCCCTTTTCTTCACCCTGTTCCCCACCCTCTTCCCCACCCAGACACCCACACCTCTGTCATTCACTTAGTAATGAGCTCAATCTTTATGGGGACGCTGAAATCTGTTCTTTATGTGTATTCTGTGTAGGAGGGTGTATGTGTGTGGTGCAGTACTGTGGAGGGTTGTGTGTGTATGGTGCAGTACTATGGAAGGTTGTATGTGTGTGGTGCAGTACTGTGGAAGGGTGTAGGTGTATGACACAGTACTGGTGGAAGGATGTAGGTGTATGATAACAGTACTGGTGGAAGGTGTAGGTGCAGGACAAGAGGACACAGGTGAAGCTGGACACGCAAGAGAGTGGAAGACATGTAAGGAAGCACTCGTACCCTGTAAGGTGGTCAACAGGTGTAGTGCATGAGAGAGAGAGAGAGAAAGAGAGAGAGAGAGAGAGAGAGAGAGAGAGAGAGAGAGAGAGAGAGAGAGAGCTCTACTGCCAGTGGTGAAGGACATGGGTAGCTCAGCAAGGTCATGCAGAGCTGATTATTGATTATTCTGTTAGTGTGGGCGTGGGCGTGTGTGTGTACGGGCGTGTGTGTGTGTGTGTGCAGGTGTGTGCGTGGGCGTGTGTGTGTGTGTGTGAGAGAGAGAAAGAGAGAGAGAGTTAGTTTGCGAGCGAGTGTCCGAGTTTAGCTCTTAAAATATAGCTCAATTTATGAGTTTGGGGCCTCAAATGGTTAGTCTGAAGCCTCAAATGGTTAGTCTGAAGCCTCAAATGGTTAGTCTGGGCCTCAAATGGTTAGTCTGAAGCCTCAAATGGTTAGTCTGGGCCTCAAATGGTTAGTCTGAAGCCTCAAATGGTTAGTCTGGGCCTCAAATGGTTAGTCTGAAGCCTCAGATGGTTAGTCTGGGCCGCAAATGGTTAGTCTGAAGCCTCAGATGGTTAGTCTGGGCCTCAAATGGATAGTCTGGTCCTCAAATGGTTAGTCTGGGGCCTCAAGTGGTTAGTCTGGGGCCTCAAATGGTTAGTCTGGTCCTCAAATGGTTAGTCTGGGGCCTCAAATGGTTAGTCTGGGCCTCAAATGGTTAGTCTGGTCCTCAAATGGTTAATCTGGGCTTCAAATGGTTAGTCTGGGCCTCAAATGGTTAGTCTGGGGCCACAAATGGGTAAGCGAGTCGCCAGCTTTACTATGCAAATTAAATATTATTTCCTTTAATTGTTCAGTGTTTGGGCGGGCGGTTGGTATAGACTACACTCCCTGGGGAGAGGGGGAAAATATAGGTGAGGGAAGAGAGAGATGAGATGTGAAAACGGAGGTGGGAGGAGAAAAAGATGGGGAGAGGGGGGAGGATAAATAGGGAGAGGGGAAAGAAAGATGATGATAAGGGGGAAATAAGATGAAAGGGAGAAGAGAAAGCTGTGAATTATACAAACTGAAGTTGAAATATAAACATTGTAAAGCAAAAATAAATTAGTTTAACATAAACCAGTTCCATGATGAGGCTGGAGTTGACCACGAGAGGTGGCATTTAGTGGGCCAACCAGAGGCTTAGGGCCCGTGCAGGAATATCCCTGGAAAAAAAAAAAAAAAAAAAAAAAAAAAAAAAAAAAAAAAAAAGAGAGAGAGAGAGAGAGAGGTGGCATGATGGATATATATATATATATATATATATATATATATATATATATATATATATATATATATATATATATATATATATATATATATATATATATATATGCGAACAAGCCTGAATGGTCCCCAGGACAATATGCAACTGAAAACTCACACCCCAGAAGTGACTCGAACCCATACTCCCAGAAGCAACGCAACTGGTATGTACAAGACGCCTTAATCCACTTGACCATCACGACCGGACAAAATGAGGTGATAGCCGAGGCTATTTGAACCACCCCACCGCCGGCACTCGGATAGTAATCTTGGGCATAGCATTTTACCAAATCACCTCATTCTTTGGGGCACACGTGAGGAACACAAATGCGAACAAGCCTGAATGGTCCCCAGGACAATATGCAAAGAATGAGGTGATTTGGTAAAATGCTATGCCCAAGATTACTATCCGAGTGCCGATGGTGGGGTGGTTCAAATAGCCTCGGCTATCACCTCATTTTGTCCGGTCATGATGGTCAAGTGGATTAAGGCGTCTTGTACATACCAGTTGCGTTGCTTCTGGGAGTATGGGTTCGAGTCACTTCTGGGGTGTGAGTTTTCAGTTATATATATATATATATATATATATATATATATATATATATATATATATATATATATATATATATATATATATATATATATATAATATATATATATGTATGTATGTATGTTGGAGTGAGGTTGAGTGTTGTAGCTGGGGAGGTGTGACGAGGGTGTGTCTGATCTATAATACAGCCTCCACCGATTGATAGATAAAGATTAAGCCACCCAAAAAGGTGACATGGGCATGAATACCCCGTAAAGCCTCCACCGCCATGCAGTCCTGTTCAACGTGCTCTCACAACTTTTGTATAATCCTATGTAATTTTCATGTCTTTGTTTGCACCTTTAGAATCAGAGAAGAAGGTTGTCTTCATTGAACAAATTGGAATCTGCTGCTTTCACAGTTTCCAGTTTCCATTGTCGGGGAGAGGAAGCAGGTATTCAAGCTTATTTAAGTTTTTCTAAGTCATCTACTGACCTTCCCTAGACTGTAACATTTGCCTAACTCCTAGGTACCTATTTACTGCTAATTGAAGAGAGGCATCAGGTGAAAAGAAACGTGCCTAACCATTTCTGACTCTCACAGGAAGCAAACCCAGGATCCTCGATTGTGGATCGAGTAGGTAGCCCACTGTGCCACACTTGACTAAGTGTTGCAGCAAGGTACAAGAATTCATCTTGTCATTGAGGAACTTGTTTATTCTTATTTTGAAATTATATTTGAATTACTGTATAAGGGTTATTATTAAACTTTACAAAAATGTTTGCATTACTTTGTGTTCATTCTGTACTTGGTGTCTATTCAACTCATCGTTGCCATTGTTACCGAGTCTACCTAGTCCTGTTTGACTGACTCCCTTTATGTTTTTCAGTGTGTGTGTACCTGGTGACTGCTGCAGTGCTGGTGGGATGCTGCTATGGCGTGGAGATGGCCAAGATCATGGAAAAGCCTGGTAGTTTCCTCACCACCTCTACTCTTGAATGGGTGGACCTCCATGCTGGCCAGACACCACCCTCTCATGCACTCTCTGTTACTGAAGGTGGTCCCCTCTGGTGCAGGGCTCGACAGCATGCCAACATGATAGCGGGTGCTGTGGTAGACAGCCTCTGCCATATTCCATTCATCAATAAAGTATTTGAAATTAAGGAATATGAAGTGCTCGTGTCTATCAATGAATCAGCCCGAGTGGTGACTGTAGACTGGGACAACCTTCAGGCAATTCCTTCTCGTGGCATTGCCACGCCAAATGTGCTTTTGGCTATTGCCAAGACTGATGAAGGCAATATTTTCCCCGGGTATGTTGATGTGCAGAAACGTCGAGCCTACCTGCTGAAGGATGGCAAGTTCCACGAGCAGGTGAGTGCCATCATTCTGACTGAGGACGAACCAATAAACTACAAAGTGGATCAGGTAGTCCGTAATGAAAAGCACAGCCAGATAGTGACATCAGAAGAAGTTGTCTCCTTGACCACACTAACCAACTCCAAGAATGAGGACCAGCTGGTGAGTGACACCCTGGACTACACTGTCAAGGAAATTATCTACTGGGGCCGTGTGAGAGGCACTGTCACGGGTCTGGACGCTACTGTGACAGATCCATCAGGTAACATTAAAGACATCACCTGGGGCAGTGAGAATGAACTAGATCACTTAGAGCAGCAACGGGTAGAATTTGAATTACCAGCTGGTACTGGAATCAATGTGGAGCTGATTGCTGTCATGCAAAAATATGAAGCACCATACTCGGCCAAACTTACAGCTGTGTATAAGGATGGAGAGCGTCGACCACGTGCAATCACTGGCCTCCACATGCACAAACACCTGATTGAACTCCGAGCTAACTTCTCCAGGCCCTACTATCTTTCCAATAACACTGAGATTGAAGGAGAATTTGTTTCCTCACAAATTCTCATCCACTCTACCACAACGACAACCACAACGACCACTACACCATCCCCCGAAGGAGAAGCAACCTCAGAAGAAAAGCCAAAGTTGGATTCCTTAGCCACCACAACGGACGGTGAAAACAAGCTGCCCATTGCGCAGCAGATGGGTGTAGGCGACACAAGCTCAACATTAGTGCCGGGACTTGTATTATTATGTTGGTCCCTTCTGCTGGCACTCTACCTGCCTTTTAAGCACTGAGCTCATATCTACCAACACCTGAAATGCCTGTGTCTCCCTCAACCCACCCATCCCTCCTGTATAATGCTGTCAACCCTCAGCCTTTGATACAAGGGAAGATTTCCAAGTTAAGTCAGGCAGATAACTAATGAAAAGTGCCACAATCATTTTTGCCACATATATGTGGCAAAGGCATCTGCAGACACTGATATCTCTCAATGCTGCATCAGTATTATTTAAGGTCAAATAATTTCACTATAGAATTATCACTAATATAGACTTGCTCTCAAATAATATATTACAGTATCTTGTTTCTCTTAGCATACTGGTCTCATCCACATTTGTGTAGTAGATGTTTGCAGTAGTTACTTTGATGAAATGTGATTAAAAAATGCAACATACAAAACAGACAAATCTCTCAATATATTATTCATAGGAACCCTGTCAAATATTCATTTGATCCTGTACAGCACAATTAATTCTTTTGCTTGGCAAAGTCTCTCAATCCTTTGTATATGTTAATCAGACCAGCCAGAAATAATCTTTTCTATAATAACAAAGGTGACAGACATATTAGGCTGACTCAAAGATATTAATCGTCAGAGAACTTGATATGTAGATGTTGTAGTTTCAGCATTATCTTACTATTGTGTGTGTTTCTTTGAGGGTAAATATTCCCCCTTAATCTTCAATCCATAAATAGGCAGGCAGCCTTATAAATAAATGATGTATTAACATACAAGAGTAGTAGAGTAGTAACCTGCCTTTTTCATTATAAACATATTTTAACTTTAGGTGTCTGTTAAATAACCAGAATTTCTACTCTTCCTTTAGACTAATGATTATTCTACGTGTACAGTACTGTATTTGGTTAGTAAAAAGAAAACTAATAATAGATAGTTAATGAAGTGTTTTTTGTTCAGTGTTATCTATCATAATCTTTTTCAAATTTATTTTGTGAAATAACCATTTAAAGAAGGTAATGCTGTATAGATTGCTTAATTATGTGGCTGCAGCAGGTAAAGGCAGCAAGCAGAACATTTCTCATAGTATCAATATCTTAAATAATAAAATAATGTACTCAGCCCCTACTAAACAACTGAATCAAACTTAACCATATATACAAATACTGTATACACAAACGTATGCATTACTTATTATTTGGCTGCTTTAGTTCGTTATATTAATGCAACTTCCAGATAAATGTGTTGTTTCAATTTTAGTTATATTTGTACAAATGAATAACAAGTATTATGGGCATCTCAGAGTAACTTCACTGGCTCAGGCAGAAATTTAGATATAGTACCATACTGTAATTTACATGCTCGTAAACAATATCATAATTTAAAATTACAAAATAAAAACTCCCTTGTAATACATATGCAGTATTTTGTGTAATAATACCGTATCATTTATTGCCATTTTTTACTTGTCTAAAATGTGGCTCAAAAGAAACTGAAATGTTGAGGCGAAAGACATTGATGTTAACATCAAACATCACTGCTTTCGGCTTCCAGTAACATCGGCCAGGAAAATTGGTCAGCTACTGAAAATTGGAAAATCTGGAATTCTGTACTTTCAGTGTTGGCTTGCCATCGCTAGTTGGAAAGTTTGTTTTTGTATTGGAACTTGACAGCTGCAGGGATGGTACATCCTTAATAAAACTCTGTAGAAATACATGATATAGTTAAAAACTGTTGTGTTAGATGTAAATCACCACAAATGATGGTAGAATTCTTTTGTTAGTTCATTAGATGCCAGTTGTATTTTTTTACAAAAAAAAATAATGTTAAAAATAATAAAAGTATTAAGTATTTAGTCTCTAGAAGCTAAAACAATGAAAGATTGTAACAGGCAGTTTGGCACTGTTGTTCTTTTTACTGGTTATATAATTTTTGTCTGATTATTCAGTTTAATTGTTACTTATTTTCAGAACCCTTTTGTTTTAAAATACAATACAGTATCCACTCAATTTAATTACCTGTATGGGGATATACCCCTTCTCCTTAAATTAAATTGGTTGCTAAATCCAAAGTTGTTAAATGTTGGTAATATTTTAATTCTCAGAGTAATTCTGAGTATTCTCAGACCCCCAGATACTTTCTTATTGAAAATTATACAACTCCCTCTACCCCTCCTCTTCACACATACACACACACATTAAACTTCCTATTCCACCCACCAATACTTGACTCCTTCCGACTCGACTACAGTACGCTCTCTCCTGACAGAGGCACACTCATTTTTCCCCTCACACCCACATTCACAGACATTCATCCGTCCCACGCCAACTGCAGAGACACACTGATACATCTCTACAGTCATTTCAGGAAAACGCGGAACAGTCCCACACCCAAACAAACACATTGTGGAATTTATTGGCCTAACAAGGGCGAAGTTATACCACAACAATCCCAATGATAGTTGTTTGTCTACCTAGTTGCAAGCCTCGTTAATTCAATACCAATCATAATCTACCTTTACAAGATATTGACTCGGTAAATAAGGATCTCAAAACCAGCCGTTAAATCCAGCAGGGCATTAAATCTGAGGACTTTAAATCAGCCAGATACTGCAATTCCATATTAGTATTTAAGCAGTTTTCACCATATGGGCTGCCCTGCTTTGAAAAAAAAAGATACATTATTTAATAACATTTAATATCCTGTGGAGGGGAAAGGTTGAGGGGGTTTTGAACAAATCTGTCCCAATTAAGTGATATTGTATATCTGCAATTATAATTGTCCGACCCCTCGCAGTGTTCGAGAGAGAACTTGATAAACACCTCCATAGGATACCTGATCAACCAGGCTGTGACTCATAAGTTAGGCTGCGAGCAGCTGCGTCCAACAGCCTGGTTGACCAGTCCAGCAACGAGGAGGCCTAGGTGATAACCGGGCCACGGGGACCCTAAGCCCCGAAACCAACACAACGTAACCACAAGGTATCACTAAAACAAAATTGTCCCAATTAAGTGAGGTACTGTTATATCCTTGTTTAAACAAATTTGCCCCATTCAGTTACGATGACTCTCTACTTAGTACTGTAATCTGCCCTACTTTAGTAAGGTATGATGTATCTCATTTTTTAACATGGTAATTAATACAGAATTATTTGTGTAGCCTACGCTCCTCTGGTTAAACTGTCGTCATCAATATCATCACTATCCTCATCATCCTTATCACTATGCCTTTCATCGCCATCCCATTTACCACATACTGCTGTCATGGAGCTGGGTTACAATTGATAAAATCAAGATAATGAACTGGAGAGCTTTGTCAAGTACAGTATTTTGAATTACTATTGTCAATTAAAATAAATTATTTTGTTAATTTTATAATAATGGAGCCTGGACTAATTTCTGTATTATTGCACTGTGTTATTTTATCTACTGTATATAGTTAAATTAATTTGTTTAAGATACATATATTTTTTCAAACTACTAATTATGTATCAAGTTTTTTGTGTTAATGTTCAGACTTGTAATTTTTTTTAATGATTATACAGCTATCAATATCATCTTGATTCATAGCTTCTCAATCTAACTCCCTGTACAGTATAGCAGTTTCATCTTAATTATTTTGTGAATATATTATTGTATTAACATTCCTTTAAGTACACACAGAAATCACAATAACGTGATACTGTACTGTATGGTACTGTATATCAAATGAACAAATCCACAAGGGTTTGTGGATTTGTTCATATATATATAACATGATATATGGTATCAAGTTATTGTGATTTCTGTGTGCATTGAAGTAGTCAGAGGTACAACTATTTGGTTGACAGAGCGGTTAGGCCTCAGTGGAAGCCTCGGGATCCTCGTGAGGGCAGTAGCACTCCAGATTGCAATTCTTTTGACCATGTTGTGGTACAGTTGACTAGAGGGCATCTGGGGACACTCAGTGCATAGGTTTGAACCCTCATCATCAAGGCCCTTGTTGATTTGTTCATTCCTTTAAGTCATAGTCTACATACCTGCACAATTAACTGCATACATTATTTGTATCATTAAATAACCCTTTGTAATGTAAACAATAGGTACAGATTTTACTCCATAACTTACTATTAATATGGTGTTTCAGGAATTAATAAAAATATTCTTAATCTGCTAAATTTTTTATATTTTGTGGATATAAAATTCCTAAATTTCTGGTTAGTTTGATAATTTGAAAAGAGAACTGTAGTTCCTTTGACTTCAATGAGATAGTTGCTTCTTGAGCTGATGTAAATACAATCTTTTCTTTTTTAATTATTTTTTTTCAATGAGATTTTAATACTGTATAGTGTAGTAATTAATTTCAGTCAAGAAAATTGGGACATAAATATTTTATGTCAATTTAGACACTGTCTTAGCTAAGTTAGTGTCATTGGTTGTAACTAAATATTATATATATTTAGTAATATGTGTATTAAGTACCTGTATACGCTTATTGTCGAGTGCATATGAAAGCACATACGGAGACATGTACAGTGTAGGTTACTGTTGTGTGAACTAGAACCAATATTATTTATGTTCAGTATTTCATACTTTGAACTGCAGTCATAAAACTAAAAGTATGCTTCAAATAAATTCTCAGATCATAATTTAGTGTATCAGATGAGCAATTTAAGCACTAGTCAGAGATAAGGAAGTGGGTTCAGAAGCTCTTAACATAACTCTTCAAGAGTATGTGAATAAAGGCTCCATACATGACATAGTATGTTTCTGCTAACCTACCTTCCTACAAATTCATGGCTCGATTCAATAACCAAAAATATACGGCCAGATGAAAAATGCCACATAATAGCTGGCTAAAAGTTCAGCAATGCTTTAAAGGCCATTGTAGTAGATCTCTAAACATTGATTTTTTATCCATATTCAGTACAGTATTTCAGTAATTGGGAATGTAAATAGTATACAAAATATTTTTGAATCTGGATTCTTATTTGAAGTATATCATGTCTTTTTGTCATGTATTATATTTATTAGTTTCTATTTCACTACAGCTTCAACTTATATGTTTGCTTTGAAAAGAATTCGCTTTCATTTAGCTTTTTCCACAGCTATTTTTTTTAATATTGTTAGTTCACTCAGTTGATTATTGCATACTAAAACTCAAATTAAATACTTGTTTAGTGAATTCAAAAATAATCAAGTAGTTGGGGACCTCATTTAACATTAGTACTGTATGTTGTGGCCTGTTCCTTTCCAAAAAAAATATAATTTGTGTTATCAAGTCTGTCTAATGTATTGGTGCACTGTATGAGTAACCAGTTGAATAAGACCCAGATATCATTGTGTAGTTGCTAGCATTCTTCATGGCAATTTAGAGGCTCTATAGAAGCCTTTCTGAGAAGCCAGAGGCACTTTAGAACATTCAGTGCTAGCCAAAGGCTATATAGTAACCTTTCTGGCTGTTCATTGGCATCTTTTTAACCACAGCCAGGTGATTTGTAGAAATCTTTGATTATGGTAGTAATGGGCTCTGTAGAACCTTAATGGCTATCCAGAGGCTCTCTAGATCCTTGAGCCTCTCTATATTATAGCTTCCAAGAACAATTGTAGAATTATTACTGTATAACTCATGGAAACGTTTAGTTTGTGAAAGTTTCTGTGGCTTATATTAGAAATATTAGAAAGTTCATATAGCATGTTTGGACCTAAATTAAGAAAAAAGGAACATCCGAATGGCTGGATGGCACGTACATCTACTAAATTCAAGAAACTCTTTGCATAGCATATTAGGCATTATATATGTGGTTTGCATGGATCTCACATGAACTAGAGTGAGCCTTCTGTTTGGCAGTGCCTGCTATGGGTCTAGTCTGACTGTGATATGTAAGAGAATAGCAATTTGTGCCCACCAGAAGCTCATGGTTTTTATGCTGCATCTGTTAAGGTTTTGAAGCAGCATCAGTTTTCAAATGTCACAGGTCAATAGACTTGATTTATGTACCGGAATTAAGGGCATGGTGGCTGTGAACGATTTCAATCTTATTATTTTAAGAGTTTCTTATACCTTTCCTTCAATAGATTTACTTTTGTAAAATATATAATGTATAAATAAGATTTTCCTGATTTGGTTAAGGGAATTTATTGATGCACATACAGATACTGTATTTCAGTGATTTAATCCATCTTATGTATATACTGTAGCATATTTTCATCATAAAATCAATTAGAAACATTTGCTGGCTTTGCAAGCACAGCCGACACTTTTTTCGTTTAATTTTTAGTACAGTATTAGATTAAGAAAATTGAATTAAATCTTTGGAGCAGGATGGCAGGATTGAACTAGCATCCTGGGTCATCCCAAACATCCTGCTCCAAACATTTTCTCATAAATATATCACACTATTGTGATTTCGTTGTGTATTAGATGACATTTTGACTAATGCTTTACTCAAATCATGGGGTTAATGAATGACTGCCTGAGGCACTTGGATCAGCCAGCCTGTAAGGACTTAGCTGGTAATAAAGTTTTGAAATGCCTTTCTTCCCAAGCTGGGATTGACAAAGGCTCTGTAATGTATATAGGGTACTTGAATAAACAGTAAACCTTATCTGTCTTTGAATTACCTTAATTTTTACATTAATACTTGTTTTAATGGGAAGATATTTGTGCAGTGCAGACAAGTGCAGAACATTGGAACTTCTATTTTTTGTATGTCTTGTCTCCAGTAGTGGCAAGTTTGTCTACTCCTGGAACATGTGCTTTAAGCAATTTCAATCTTATCATTTTATCTGTTTTCATTACCCAAAGTGATAAAGGAGGTCTATCACTCTTTGAATGAACACTTGAGAATTAGTTGTATTTTTATGGCAAGTCTGTGGGGACATGGTTATACAGTATTCTTAAAACAAGTTTTCAATTGGGACAACACTTTTTAAATTTGAAACAATACAGTACTGTACTAGTAAACCACTTGAACTTATCGGTGAAGCGACACCCTCGCCTCTGGCTTGGTTGAAATAAGATCCGACACTCCAAGTGGTTGGGCACCATTCCTTCAATCTGCCCTTATATCCCAGTGCCTTGTCCTCATATCACATCCAAGTGTTATACTGTATGATTATACTTTTTATTTTTATTTATTTATTATATATAAGAAGGTACATTGGGCTGTGATAGTACATAACATTTGTGTTTGAACATTACATTCTTGCATGGCCACTAACACACGCAGCACTTCGGGCAGGTCCTTAATCTAACTACAGTACTGTAATAAAAGTGAAAATATTATTAGGTACTGTACATTGTAGTAAAATTTGAGTTTGACATAATTACTACACTATAAATTGATAGCATTGATTACACTGGTGAAGTTGCAAGTCCTAAGTATTAAAATAGATGTGACCCCCCCTATTCAAACAATTCAAATTACCCAGAAAACGAAACATAGAAAACGGAAACATTGCAACAGTGGCACAAGCGACCATCTGACGTCATCAAGACAACATCCTGCCCTCGCCGCCACATTCACAAGTTCACAACTCGACATCTAGAGACTTGGGGGGTTCAATCTACACGACGAGCCGACGGCTGAACACCTATATACCTGCTCTGCCTGGGGACCACCGGAACACGTGATGTAATTTTAACCATTGGGCGTCGGTACTGTCGTCAGGATATTCCTTTTAAACGGCCCAAATTGATACTAAGTCTGGCGCAGTTATCATATTGAGGCAGGAAAGTCTATAGATTTTTCGTTTTCCGATTGGATACAGTCGCCGGTGTCCGGTCATGAATTGGATGGTCTTGGTGGGTTCCTGGCACGTCGGGGCGTGGTGGGAGTTTGTCTCCTGCATTACCGAAGGCTACTGGAAGATGCTTTTACCCATTTAAGAGAGCTAGAGTTTAAGATAGGCCATTGCAGTTCTGCAGATTGTCCTGGACTTCGTTCGACTACCTACATAGCCTCATGTAGGTAGTCTACCTACATAACCTCAGGTAGGTAGTCTACCTACATAACCTCATGTAGGTAGTCTACCTACATAACCTCATGTAGGTAGTCTACCTACATAACCTCATGTAGGTAGTCTACCTACATAACCTTATGTAGGTAGTTCATTACATAGCCTTCCCGACTTGGTGCCTTCTTTTGATAATTACTTACTTCAAGTTCAAGTATGTTTATTGGGATAAGAAAGAAATACATCTCAAAGGGATATAGTAGCTTAGGCTACTTCTACCCCCCTATAATTACTTACCACTTACTACCCAGAGTTTACACGACTTCTCACTGGTCTGGTGTCACTGGGTGATGTCTTCCAGCTGGTCACTTGTGTAGGGGTCGGGCGCTCACCTCACTGAAGGATGCCAGGACACAAGCTTCTGTTTCTCGGAAGCAAATGCAGTATTTGGAGCTTTCATGCAGGAGACTACCTGGACAGTATGATCAGGATACCAGATATAATTAATATTGATGTGATAGAGTAAATGCATAACATGGAGTAGTAGGCTTGTATATTAAAGAGGATCTTGTATGCTCAGAGCTCGCGAACTCTACAAATAACGTTGTAGAGGTACTTGAAACCAAAGTAGATAAAAAAACTAATTATTAATATACAAACTACCACACGCAACAGTTAAGGAATTCACAGAGGACATAAAATAGATAACTGCCTCGATAATCTAGAAAATTCAGTACCAGATATAATCTTCCTTGGATACTTTAATCTACCCAGTGTAAGATGGAGAATAACAAACAATAACATTATAGCAGGAAATCAACCTGAACTACTTAGATTCGGCAAATCTAACCCATCAAACCTACAACTTAAAACTGATTTAGTTTGTCATATCTGAAACGCTTTGTGTATTAGTGGCTTTATTAAATGAACACACACTGCAATAATCAATTAGCCACTGTATCTTGCTCTTCTCTTTATATTAATAAAAAAATCGTCATTATTGGACCAGTCCCACTAACATCACACACAATTAAGTCTTTTGGAAGTGTGATTAGGATGTGATAACCAAAATACTGACCCCACAGTGATTAGGAGTCAAAACCCACAGTTTTATGAAGAAGAATGACCTTCGAAACTCAGATCAAAGTGGATTTGCACAGACTGCAAAAACATTTGATAAATTTTACTATAGTGTAATAGATCATAAAATGAGATCAATGGGAATAACAAAGTAGGGCGATGGATATTCGGTTTCCTGTCAAATTGCGAAAAAAGTAACAGTTGATCAAATAAAATCAACTCCAAGCACACTGAAAATCTCTGTACCTCAGGGCACGATCCTGGCACCATTACTTTTTCTGATTCTATTATCAGATACAGACAAAAATACAGCTTCAGACACAGCTTAGTGTTATCTTTTGCCAGACGAAACAAAAATCGGCATGAGAATTACTTCTATAGAAGACATTAAAAAACAAGTCGATATTAATTAAGTCTTCACATGGGCAACGGTAAATAACACTATGTTTAACAGTGATAAATTTCAGGTTCTTAGGTATGGTAAAAATGAAGAACTTAAACGAAATACAGGGTACAAGACACAATCAGATCTACTCATAAAAGGAAAACATGTAAAGTATCTGGAAATAATAATGTCTGATGACTCGATATTCAGTGAGCATAAGCAAGCAAGTATGGTGTCAGGAAAATAATAGGATGGATTATGAGAGCCTTCAAATGCAGGGATTTCACTACACTGCTCATACTATTCAAATCACTTGTGCTTTCCCATCTTGTGTACGGTTCGGTACTCGCTTCCCTTTTCAGAGCAGGAGAGAGTACTGAAAAAAGAAGGAATACGTATATACGGCACGCATAGACATGATAATGCACCTAAATTACTGGGACCGTCTCAAAGCTCTGAAAATGTGCTCTCTAGAAAGGATACGAAAGAGGTATCACATATAAGTGGAAGGTACTAGAAGGCCATTTTATAAAGTAAAATAACAACACATTGGATCAAGCAATATGGCAGGAAATGCAGAATAGAGCTAGTGAAGAGTAGAGGTGCAACTGGCACAATCAGAGAACACTGTATGAACTTTATGACTTTATGTTCATGACTTTACAGTATATGCTTGCTATATATAGCAATATATATGGTATGTTGCTATATATGATATAGCAATATAAAAATATATATGTTGTAAATAAATCTGGAAATATTTACGGAACAAAACTGGACATCTAAAAACAAAAAAGACCGTTTCTGCAAGAAGTGCCAGATCAACCGGGTTGTAGTGGATATAGGGGGGAAAGGGCCGCTCTAAGTTATCCCTAAACTGGCAGAACCCACTCCAGGTAAAATCTAAGCAAGGCATGATAGTCTTCCCCTGACAGGTGACAATTAGCCCCCAGGTTTGAGTTTTTCCCATCCCGGAAACGCGGGGGGCCACCCGGCACCAGTGCCGTCGTTTCCCCTAAATCAATAACGAAAATCCTCGGTGCCAAGCATCAAAACCACATTCAAGCCTAGCCTAGCCATCATCACTGATGCGTCACCCGACATCACTATTCTTGCAGTCACTGAGGGAGAAAGTTGTGTGTGGAACGTGTCGAGAGGTCATAAATGGCGATGTAGAGAGTAATGTGGGTAAACGCAAAGGAGTGGAGAAGGGTAGAGGCCAGTGTGGAAGGGTAGAGGCCAGTGTGGAAGGGTAGAGGCCAGTGTGGAAGGGTAGAGTCCAGTGTGGAAGGGTAGAGTCCAGTGTGGAAGGGTAGAGTCCAGTGTGGAAGGGTAGAGTCCAGTGTGGAAGGGTAGAGTCCAGTGTGGAAGGGTAGAGGCCAGTGTGGAAGGGTAGAGGCCAGTGTGGAAGGGTAGAGGCCAGTGTGGAAGGGTACAAATTTGTTTGAAAACGTGGAGTAGTTTTTTGTTATTATTATTTTTTACCACAGACGTGGCCACACATTTACAATGCTAATGGGCATATATACATTTTCTTCTGTCCTCCATGGACAGGGTGAGAGATTTGTCAAACATACGTGGAGAAGTGAAAAGAGGTTTGATAAAGTGCTGGAAAGCGCAAAGTGGTGTGTGGAACTGTAGGGATGTGTTAGTGTTAGTTACGTAGCTAGAGAGATGTCTGGGAATTATAGGAGTGTTTGGGGGATGTGTTACAGTAACTGTAGAAAGGCATGTGGATGTGTAGTCGTGTGAAGAATCTGAGAGAGTTCTCGATAAGTGCAAAGACGTGTAGGAAAAGTTAAGATAGGTGTGGGTAAAGTATTTGAGAGTTGTCAGGAAGTTTAGAACGGGACCCGAGGAGGGTGACGTGGAGCTTAACACAATATTAAAAAGTAACGTTGAATTAACATTACTTTTGGATGATGCGGCCACTGCAGGTTCGATATGTAAGGAAGGGTGAAGTGTGTGCAAGTGTCAGGATCTAAAGTTTAGATTTAGATTTTTTATTGAGGTAAAGGTACTTACATTGAAGATGAGTTACAAACATAATGTTGGATTTAAAGATAGAACTAGTACATACAATACCTAAAGCCACTAATACGCATAGCGTTTCGGGCAAAGCCGAAATTTCACTGTGATTTTAACAAAAAGTCGCGGAATTTGTCAATATTTTCACGTTTTGTAATTTGAACCAAGAGGAGAAAGGCATCGGAGATGAAACAGTTGGGATTTCCCTCACACAAAACTTTGATAAAAGCAAAAACAAAAAACTTTCCTGTGTGACACTTGCGTGAGGACTAATGCGAGGAAAGTCTTGAATAATAGATGGCGCCACTGGCACTCGCCCCTCAGCCAGCCAATATTTTATGCATATGGTCAGTCAGACCCTGTGGGCCAAATTTTGTGGTGGTCTAGATTGTGTAGTATGATGGTGAGGGTGTGGTAAGGGAGGGGGGAGGGGGAATGAGGTGTGATGTAGCCATTTGCCCGAAACGCATTGCGTAATAGTGGCTTTAGGCATTGTATGTACTAGCTCTATCTATATATAAATCCATTAATGTAACATCACTTGTATGTATATACCTTACCTGAATAAACATCTGAATCTGAATCTGATTTGAGGTCGTTGGAGAGGAGGGGGGGGGTGGTCGAATAGATGTTAAGGGGGTGTTGTTTGCGAGGTTATGGCGGTGTGAAGGGGGGAGGGGAAGGGTTGATGGAGACGGCATGGCGTGGTTCAAGTATGTTTATTGAGACAAGAAAGAAATACATCTCAAAGGGATAGAGTAGCTTAGGCTATTTCTATGGTGTGGTCATCTATGGCTGCGATGGGAAAAGATGTGCGGGTGTGGTCAGACGAAAGAAGGGCTCTATGGTCATTGTATGGTGGTCCAGGGAAGGGGGTAGAGTAAGAAGGAACGCAATTGAAATAGATAACAAGTAGAAAGAGTTTAATAAGTGGACTGTAAATAGGACTATACAAAAAATAGGTCACAAAACAATTGATCCAAATTGCATATATTAACCCCTGGGAATATAACAACAATGACTGCCACAAAACGCATCATATAATATGGGCGACCTTACTTGCCACACTGTTTTGACGACCTTGTTCTATATGGACGACCTTACACTGTCACGCATCACCTCTGGTCCTATAAAATACACTAACAAAGGTATTGGTAAACCAGAACAGTTATAAATTAAGGCCGAGGGATTGGTTGTATAACAACTACCAACATTCTTAATTTACTAAACAAACTTTGAAAACAGTCTCATTATAGGACAGATTTGTATCTACCTAATTACCTAGCCATATACGTAACGAAACAAGAGATTCAGGATAAATTCAATTAAGATCCATTCGTTCAAATATCTGAGTTACACTGTTAGACAGCTGCAGTATTCCGGTAAAGATACAGGAATATAGTTATCCTATCTCATCTTTCCGTTGGATGCAGGGATCTTCAGGATTTACATATCGATATTAAGACGATCTTAGAATACCAGAGTCGCCGCATTGTCAAGGTGAGCACATTCACCTGCTCCCTCGTAGTAACCGGTCTACCACCCTGGCTGGTGTTAAAGTTGTATGGGAGAGTCGAACCTTTCCAGCCTTGGTTTGTCTTCGTGAGGGGGAAGGTGTCAGATATTCTGTCGAAGAACATGTCTTCTTCCTAAACCAGTGCAATACATGTTGGAAGTTTGGGCATGTTGCTCCAGCTGGCGCATGCGCAAGTTGTTGTTGTTGTTATAGATTCAGCTACTAGTAGCACGGGCTATGGTGAGCCCGTAACTTACCTGGCACAGGAGCGGGGCAAGAAGCACGGGCTATGGTGAGCCCCTAACTTACCTGGCACAGGAGCGGGGCAAGTAGCACGGGCTATGGTGAGCCCGTAACTTACCTGGCACAGGAGCGGGGCAAGAAGCACGGGCTATGGTTAGCCTGCATGTGCAAGATATTTTGCCCTTTTAGTAGAAGTCCACCAATATTAAGTCATGTGTATGATCCCATCAGCTCTTACGGGCTCACCATAGCCCGTGCTACTTGGAACTTGTTCCGAGTAGCTGAATCTATAACGACAACAACATCAGCTCGTTGCATTAATTGCAGTGGTAGTCACCTTGCGCTCTCGCGATCCTGTACTCGTTTCAGAATGGAACTGTCTATCCTGTACCTTGAACACAAGAACAACATGTCCTTCAGACCATCCCTCCTGCTCTGGAATATTTAAATGACCTCACGTCGGTGTCTCCCTCCCACCTGTCCCTCCCTCCCCCTCCCACCTCTCCCTCTCCCTCCCCCTTGTCCCTCCAAAGTTTGGTGCTGGGATTGACCCTCTCGGACACTCTGACCACGGATCAATGTTCCATCCTTTGTACCTACGTCAGATAGTAGGTAGGACAGATGTGCTAGTCCTTGTGTGCCTTTGTCTGTCTTGAGTTCGTGTGTGTCCGAGTCTGTGACCGTGTCTGTATCTATGTGGTTTAGGCTCTAGGAAGCCATTTGTCCCCCTTACATTGTTACCTTTATCTACCTACAGTTTGGGTTCGAATCCCAGATGCGAGACCTGCCAGAGGTCAATGGCTCCAGGTATCCGTCCATGGGCCCTTGGATTTCGAGAAATCCGGGGGGCCCGCGGACCTTTCTTTTGTCCTATCCCAAATCCTTATCCTCATCCCTTCCATGTGCAATATAGTCGTAATGACTGATAATTCTTCTGATAATTACCTTAGCGTCCCCTTCCACCCACCCGTAGCTCTCTTCCTCCATGTGCAGGCGATGAGTCACAATAACGTGGCTAAAGTATGTTGACCAGACCAGTCCAGTTTCGGTCTAGGACGGACCGAAACGTCGTCGTCCCTTCACCTTCTAGTGTGTCGCCTGGTTCTCTTCCTCCATGCCTGGTCCGACCCTAGAGTTTCCCGTCTCGGCATCCCTATTGTCAGTGTGGATCCCTTTGGGCTCCAAGATGATGATGAAGATTAAGCCACCCAAAAGGTGGCACGGGCATGAATAGCCCGTAAATGGTGACCCTTTTGAGCCATTACCAGTATCAAGAGCTGATACTGGAGATCTGTGGAGGTGCGACTGCACCCTGCGTGACGGGAGATGTCTCCCGTTTTGGGCTCCATCTACACTCAGCTTACCTCCTCCCATCTGTCTCTTTGCTCTCCTTCCACACTGAGTCACAGCAGATGGTCACCTCCACCATCTTCCCAACAAGTGTGTCTCTTGGAAACCATTGACATTATCATCAACTAGAAGCTGAGGCCACAAACTCCCTCCAGTTGTCTTTTTCATAGAACGTGTGGAAATAATACACTCTTTCCTTCTCGCAAATTTAACAATATGGGAGAGAATAGTTGTGGAAATATTTGTTGTCCTATTTTTGTAACCGACTTATTCTGTAGAGCCAATAAAAATATGGGTCCAAAGTGGAAGTGCCGCACTGCAAGAGTTAATTACAATCAATATGTTATCCAGAGTTAAAAATGTATAATAATTCCAAGGTGCATATTAACGTTCAAGGTCACTATAGCTAGACCTAAATCTATTAAAATCACTATCACGGTTTACCAAAAATCCCAACTTTGTAGGTCGCTTTTTGTCCATTCTTACGCACATTTCCACATCAAGCAGCGTAGCAAGAGAATTAACATTGTAACGCGCCAAGCTATTACGACTATATAGCCCTTGAAAGGGGTCAGGATAAGGATTTGCGATGGGACGGGGGAAGGAATGGTCCCCAACCACTTGGACGGTCGGGGATTGAACACCAACCAGCTATGAAGCGAGATCGTCACTCTACCGTCCAGCCCAAGTGGTTGGAGGAAGCAGCGTCAGGCACAACATAGATGCCCATCGAGCAGGAGCTGGCTGGCTACCTCAATCGATCGAATTTTTGTTTTCAGGGATATTCCTGCTCGGGCGCTAAGCCTCTGGCTGGCCCACTCGGGTCGATGACAAACAATGTTTGAATAACGTTTAATCAAGGTTGACTCAGCGTTCATTCGTTGCTACATCAGCGTTATTTGCGCAAATTTCCCGAACGTTGATAGAAGTTATTGGGTTCATGGATGTGTTTTGCTAGCTGGGAATTGCCCAGGATGTTCCCCTCCTCCGCTACGCACACACGCACCAATGTCTTCTCTTGTTGTTGTCATACTTATTTGTTCTTTTTGTTTGCTTTTATTTGTAAATAAATATGTTAAAAATAGGCGATTGTTTTCCTACACGCCTTCTTGGTTATGATTTATATATATTATTTATATTATGAGTCGTAAATCACATTTTTTAAGGAAATGAATCAATGGGGGCGAGAGTTTTGGGGTTAAGAGGACGAACCTACAAATTAAAATGTTGAATTTCAGAATTGAATGGATGCGTTCCCTGTTCATTGTTCCTGTCTCATTCTAAATTAATATTAATAATTTGTGCCCCGCCACCCATACCAAGCAGCACTATATAGCTTTTCAGTTAACTATTCACGTAACTACTTCACCGAGACAGGTGAAATAATTACGTGAGGAGAAATAAGTTCAGCTCGAGTCACGAGAAGTGGGGACGGCACCACTCCTGTGCCAGGTAAGTCCACTACGGGCTCACCATAGCCCGTGCTACTTGCCCCGCTCCTGTGCCAGGTAAGTCCACTACGGGCTCACCATAGCCCGTGCTACTTGCCCCGCTCCTATGCCAGGTAAGTCCACAACGGGCTCACCATAGCCAGTGCTACTTGGAACAAAAAGTTCCAAGTAGCTGAATCTTAAACAACAACAACTAAGGAGGAACATGAACATGTGGTCACGGCGAGGAATGTCTGATAAAAGTGGTCAAGCAAGAGTGGTGATCGTGAGAGGCATGCACACTCTCACGTCATCAGAATAATTACAAACACCTCACAATTTCGAGTCCTCGTGGGAACTGATCATTTAGAATAGAAAACATGATACCTTAAATATTTTCCACAATATAAGTTTATAAATCAAGAAATTATAGCAGTATAGCTGTTATAATTTATCGGTAAAATACACAAAAAATAGTCGATTCGTGCATTTCTGATTTTAGGCCAAATGTGTGTCCATTAAGTTAGGCTAGTTTAAATTAACTTTTATCTTTTTTTTCTTTAACTTTTATCTAACTGTATTCTTTTAGTGCAGTTCGTCTCTTTCTCGACTCACAATCGGGGTTCCCGGATTAGATGCGGTATAGAAATGGTTGGGCAGATTTCCCTTTCGCTTAATGATTCGGTAATGATTCTTTGATTCTGTAATGATTCTGCATTAGTTCGACCATTGGGGGAGACCCCTCTATAGATAGATAATATCTTAATGATATATAATATATGTATATATAAGCTACAGTAATGTCCTGGCATTTACAGCTTCGACGGGTAGGTGGTTCCATGGGTTTATCACACTTGTGCCTGCAGAATCGAGCATTAACTCTTGAACCTGGCCTATGTAGCCGTCGGTTGTTTAAAGCAAGAACTCCTGTCCTATTTCCCCTATCATATCTACTTTTAAAATTATGAATTATGAGTCACATTCAATTTTGTAACTACATCTTCAAGACTAACTTGTATAAATGATTTCTGGGATGGAATCCCTGTGCCAATTATGTGCCTCTGTAATCATTTTCCCTACCGCCTACAGGATGGGTATGGTGTGCATAATAAATGAACTAAACTAAAAACTTAAACAACTTAGCCCTTTTTCCCACTACTCTCACGCTAAATGAAAACTTTCTAACATCTCTTTGACTCATCCGAGTCTCGTGCTTCCACCCAAACCTTCTCGTTCTACTGATATTCAAAGTGAACATTTCCACAATTTCCACTGTCAATCCCCTTAATTAAGTAATATATACGCCTCTTTCATGTCTTCCTACAACTTTTTTTTCTTCTAGCGTTGTGAGGTTCATTTCTATTAGTCGCTCGTCGTACCCAAGCCCTAGCATTTTTGGGACGAGCCTCTTCGCTAGCTAATTAACTTTTTATAGTTTCCGTATGTGTTTCTTTAAGTGGGGGTTTCCATGATGGAGCAGCTTACTCTAAGCTGGTCTTTTGTGTGTGTGTGTGTGTTTAGATTATGAAGTACAGTTCAATAATACAAACCTGGGTTTAGTGAGCATTTAGAAAGCTATATTGAATATTTAATAGGTGCAGTGCGCATTTAAAATACCTAGTGCGCATTTAGAGTATGTAGTTTGCATTTAGAGGGTGTATAGTGCGCATTTGGTAAATCTAGTAATGATATAGTGTATAGTGCGCATTTCTATAGTTTAGTGTAATGTGCATTTAAAGGATATAGTGTAGACGAAGGTGATGTAAAACGATATATATATATAAATAAAGGTATATTTCGCAGTCCAATATTAATGCTCCTATAGGGAAGACAGCAGGCGTAGTGAACATATATGTTACCCAGGGTGTATGGTGCACAGCACAGATAGATATACAGATATAGATAGGGAAATGTGTATATAGAGGGTGCAATGTGTATGAGAGAGTATGAAATGTTATTAGATACATGAAGGAGATCATAATGACAAATTATAATGTGAATAACAGTGGCATGAATAGTACGTTGTATAATTGTAATTCTTGTATTAAACACTATCTAATTTTGTTAAAATATGATGACAAATTACGTGGGAAATAATACTGAGAGTTGAAATAGTTGTAAGATCTTGTAATGACAATTGTTACTAATAATTCATTAATATTATATGAAGGATATTAGATTTGCATATACAAACACACGTTCAGATTTATATAGAGATATACCAGGTATATCCATATCTAAAATATGAATAACATCTTCATTGTGTAAGCCACTGAGATGAATTGGGTCATTTGTGTTAATTATTACGCAATGAGGATTCTGAAGGTGTCTTAGAAAGCAAGTAAATAATATATTTCGATCCGAGCATGGAGCGTTTTGGGGGTGATAGTGCGCATGCGCTGGGCCGGTCCACGTCTCGTCCGATTAACATCCTCAGTTGAAATACCTCTTGAAAATGCTGTCGTACATATAGAAATCCATAGCAAGCCTTTAAAAGAACAGTATTTGACCTTGAGTAGTGTTAGCTAAAGCTATTAGTCATTTTACCAAGAATCCACCGTCAATTATATTTTTTATTTTTGTCATATCAGCAATGGAATCGGACAGTTGCCATCAACGAAACCAATGTGAAGTAGCGACTGAGAGACACCCGACCACAATTTTTGTGAGAATTGCTCATTCGTGAATCTCGGAGGGGACATGTTGGGCCATTAACAAGCCGGAAGGAACGTGGAGAAGGACGTGATATAAGCTGCGTTGCCAAAGATCCGTGAGAGAGTGCTGAGAATGGCCAAGTTGGTTGGTGTTTACGAGGACGAGGCGGGTGTCAGGCTCGGCAGGAGGCAACTTCCCCTCTCCGTCTATGATAGCAAAATAGTGAGTATTGGAGCTGTGGGCCGAGGATGGCAGGTGCGGGGTCCGGGCATGACAAATGGCGGCAGAGGAGATCAGGTGGGGGCCGAGTATGGCAGTCCCCAGGGTGCCACGGCCTCCCAGGGTGCCGCCTTGACCAGCTGGGTGGTGGGGGGGAGGAGCAAGGGAAGAGGGCGTGAAGCAGGGGGCAGGAACCAGGAGGATAAAGACGGAGAAAGGGCAGGGGCGAGGAGTGGGAAGTGGGGCATTGGCGGGGAGTGGGAAGTGGGGCATTGGCAGGGAGTGGGAAGTGGGGCATTGGCGGGGAGAGGGAAGTGGGGCATTGGTGGGGAGAGGGAAGTGGGGCATTGGTGGGGAGAGGGAAGTGGGGCATTGGTGGGGAGAGGGAAGTGGGGCATTGGTGGGGAGAGGGAAGTGGGGCATTGGTGGGGAGAGGGAAGTGGGGCATTGGTGGGGAGAGGGAAGTGGGGCATTGGTGGGGAGAGGGAAGTGGGGCATTGGTGGGGAGAGGGAAGTGGGGCATTGGTGGGGAGAGGGAAGTGGGGCATTGGTGGGGAGAGGGAAGTGGGGCATTGGTGGGGAGAGGGAAGTGGGGCATTGGTGGGGAGAGGGAAGTGGGGCATTGGTGGGGAGAGGGAAGTGGGGCATTGGTGGGGAGAGGGAAGTGGGGCATTGGTGGGGAGAGGGAAGTGGGGCATTGGTGGGGAGAGGGAAGTGGGGCATTGGTGGGGAGTGGGATGTTGGGCAGGGGTAAGGAGCAGGAAGGAAGACAGGCAGGCAGTGAGGCGAGGATTGGGATGCAGGTTAGGGGGAAGTAAGGAGCAGAAAGGCAGGCAGGTGGCAAAAAGCATAGTTTCAGATCAGGAAGATCATATTGTAGACAGATATGTAGGAAGGTAGGTCATATCATTCGTAAGTTATTTATTTATTAAGAGTTCAGCCGTTGGTGTTGTATTTCTGGTAAATGGTTTTAACATTCAATATATATAACAATATATTTCACTTATTATTATGGGTTAGGATGAGCAAAGTAAGTTAAGGGAGGCTAAAGTAAGGTTTGTTAGATTTTAAAATTGGTATATATGTGAACTGTTTTCTGTATGAAGTGATCTATTTACTGTCAACATGGTTCAGCGGTTGTGAGACACATGCATATTCTAAAATCCCTGTTTTAGAATATATTCTAGAATGTTAACAAGCAATTATCGTGGGTTTGTGTCTAGCAAACTTCTTTACTCTCTTTTCAGAGTATGTTATTATCCTAATGCTGTTCTAGGCATTTTTAGAAATTGTCTAATTCCAGAGGAAGTATTTTTTTATATGTTGGCTTAACAGATGAATTATCTAAATAATGAACCCATGCTTATTTGAATTATTTTAAATATACAGTATTGTATATAACCTAGACTTCTGGGGTGCTGCATTAGTGTTTAGGTACTGGTCATAGGGTGTTGTAGAAGTTGAATACAGGTATATAATAAGTTAACCATAATTATGCCTTCAGGTGCAGTGATAACTTATCTTCTAGTGCAGTGCTCTATTGATGACCAAACCACACATCAGAGAATGAAGAAACAATGACGTTTTGGTCTGTCCTGAACCGAAACGTTGTCATTTCTTCATATTTTCAGCCATGTTATTGTGACATCATATGCAGTGCTCTGTTGACCAGTATCCATTGTATCCATTATATTTAGGCCTAAGTTATGTAGGCTAAGGACACATTTGTCAGATTCCATCATTTACTGATGAATAATCTCGGCACATCTTCTGTGTCAGGTGAGTTCGACAGGCTCACCATAGCTTGTGCTGCTTGGCACTTTTTGTTTAGAGTAGCGAATCTAAAACAAATCACTAGCTTACTGGCTGTTCATGACTGTACCACCTCTTAGATGGCTTAATCTTTATCAATCGATCATTGAATAATCTCGGCACATTTTATAATATAGGTTTCAACCACTTTGCAATAATATATAAAATGTTATCGGTCTGTAGCTTGGGTGTGCTTTACTACCACCTTTATGAAGTACATAGGGCTATTTCAGTGGTTTTTAAAGTATTAGGATCTTACAGATATCTAAAATGTCTTTTTAGGATAGTTGAGTCTGAGATAAGGGTTCTTTGCAAGTGAAAATATCACCTTAAGGGTACGGAAACATGTGACAGGATGCTTGTGGGTTGCCTCCATTACCAGACTTGGTAGGTCCCTGCAGTAAGGTGCTGTAGCAGTTTCCAGAACAATAGGATGTAATTTTATCATGTCACACTGCTGATTAAATTATAAATGGTCAATAAAGTTAACTGTTTGCTGACTGGCTGTAAACTGACCACTTGTGTATTTCTAATGTTCCATGTTGGTCACTGTTGTCAGTTAATGCTTTAGTCCATTAATCAGTATATATAAAGTGAGATGTTGTTAATGGCTTATTTGTTGAGTAGTGCTACTTTTGGAACCCGTTCAGTACTCCAGTTAATAAACAAATTGCCTAAATTAAAATTCTGCTGGTTAGTGGCACCACACTTTTTCATGATGGTTTAAAGTGCTCAATACACACTTCTCAGTGATGTTCATTTTAGCATGGAATATCCCAACATCTTGCAGATAATTTTTATTTATTCTACTTATGTTAGTACCACTGCCACACTGCATCATCAATACCCATTTTTTGCAAAAAAACAAAAAAAGTATAATACTTAATTTTGTTTTCATCACCCTGAATTCTGCTGCAACTTCATTTTTATTGAAACTTCTTTCCACCTTCTTATATTCCATTTTCTTTACAATTGGCACCTCATTGTTTTCTCTTGGGCCTACTGGGTGTTGACATGATGCCCAACTGATTTCCTGTACTTGGAGGAAAGGTCCCAAAAGTGATTCAGAATTATCAGTGAATTCAGGGATGTGAAGGGTAATCTTTTGGTGAATGCCTGTACTAACTCAAAGTAATAGATGAGGAGAATGGGATACCCCTGTTTGGGGTGCACATGTGCAGACTGGGTGTGCGCACGTCCCCTTGTGTCACATCTCTAGGTAGTCCACCTGTGGAACTAGGTCTTGGTGTCAGAGAGACTGATGTACAGTATATTTACAAAATTACGATTGAGCTGGAATTCCAACATGTTCATGCATTTTTGCCCACTCTACTATTCTATATTGAATAGAATAACGATTGAATAGAATTGAATAGAATAATAGAATGACTAATCCGCACACCAGAAGATGAGGAGACGACTTCATCTAGGTGTCTCCTCGTCTTCTGGCGCTTGGTATAGTCTTCATATCTTCAGCCACGTTATTGTGTCTCATCGTCTGCATTCTGTATTGTGTATTGGCACTTTTATGTGGGTATAGGATAGTGACAGTTTGTAGTTTTGTTGCCTAATTTGAATCGGATACTGTAGCCTTCTGTACTGTATTGTATTTTAATAACACTGTACCTATTATTTTAGCACTATTTTAAATATTTTATATTTTTTGTCCTGCAGATGACAATGCAACTGGGGGAATCGTGTGATGGCTGTGATGTTACCGGTAGCACTACAAAGCGGCGATGTGACGAATCCTTTACTAGACAGTATAATGCCCTGAGCAAGGATGAAGTCGTGGCTGCACTGATGGTTCCCTCTAAAGTGTTGTTCACGAGACTCGCTCAGACAGTAGCATGTGTTGGCTGTCGGAGAAGGTAAGTGGCTCCATGAGGTTGGATTTTTATAGCTGCTGCTTTTGGTAATGTTCATGTAGGTAATTGTGGGTTTGAAAAATATCCCGAAAGTAATAGTGGCAATAGCAGGAAATGCTTTTATAATGCTTGTTTGAGTAATTAATAACAAATATTTATGTATCGTGGCTGCAACTGTTTCAGTTTTTTTATGTTTTATGTATAGCAATATCCTGTTTTGGAAGGATACATTTTTAGTTAAGAATGCCATCTTTGGGGATACCTCCTGTGCTCCTGTTTGGCCACACGATCCTGTCATCTTGTTTGACTATTCCTGTTGGGAATTGAGTGGAGATTTATGTAATCATCCATCAATCAGTGTACTGTTCTTCAGATATGAATATATAATACTGTAATTATATAGCTTCAAGTTGAGCATGTGTATGCAATCAATTTGATGTGTTGTAAAATACATTGTTGATACAGTAATACTGTTATAGAGAGAGGTATGCATTATATTATTGTATATACTGTGCATTTTTTTGAAAGCTTGTTGAAACAAAATCCAGTCACCAGAAAATTTGAGGCAAGAGAAATCATTTACATTTGTAGTTCCACAAAACCAAGAAATTGTGGAATTTTTATAATAAAATAGGATTTTTCCATGTGATTTCAGTAATATAAATGTACACTAGTAATATGCACTAAAAAAAAAAGCACAAATTTATTTTAAAAAGTTTAAAAATATTGAGAAATGGATCAAACTTTTAAACAAAGGAACAGGAGAAACTGGAGTAAATTGGTGAGCAAGATTCCACTGTGCCAGTATAGTATGTCAGCATTCTGCTTTGAATGTGTGTAGTTATATTGATTACCATTACACAGAAATCACAATTGCGTGATGCATCAAATGAACAATTCCACAAGGGCCGTGACGAGGATTCGAACCTGTGTCCGAGAGCATCCAAGGCAGCGTCTGGGATGCTCTTGGACGCAGGTTCAAATCCTCGTCACGGCCCTTGTGGATTTGTTCATTGATTACCATATAATAATGCTAGTGGAAAGTGATGCCTGCAGTGTAAACATAAATTGGAATCTGGCTACTTGTAAACTTATGTTTAGAATAGGAAAAAAAACATATAGTGGGGCTGCCCAATAAACTCGCCCTTCGGGGCAAAATTTAAAATTTAACATGCAGTACAGTGTGTGTGTGTGTGTATGTATGTATGTATGTATGTATGTATGTATGTATGTATGTATGTATGTATGTATGTATGTATGTATATAATACACACACTGTATATGTATGTATATAATTCACGGTGAATTATTTATGAGAAAATTAAGGATTATTTTTTTTATATGATCTTATCAAACTAAAGCCTCACAATTTGTTAAGTGTTTACAAGTACTGTACAGTACTGGAGAATATAAATTTATATTATTAAATAACTGCCAAGAAATGTTTATAATGTTTGTTTTTCGTTTGTTTATTTTTGTTTATTATTTGCCTCTCGTAGTTGTGAGCTTCCTTGTGTGTTTTGTTCAGGGTTAGTCATTTGTGAGTGGTGGCAGAGTTTAACTTTTGCTGTAAATCTGTTTTGTCATCAAATTTGGTATTTATTTTTATCGTTATATTTTCAGCCTACTTTGTTGATTAATAAATATTAACGTGCATGTTGTTGTACTAATGCAATACATGTAATTGATTGACAGTGTGGAGCGGCTCTTTAACCAGCTGAAGGACTCGGGTCACCCTGCGCTGGAGCCACTAGTAATCACTAGCAATGGGTTTCTCACTGTTCTTCGCAAGTATGCCCTTCAAGCGAGATCATTAGGGGCCTTATTTAGTGATCATGGGTGAGTGCTTTTTGGATGTGTGTAGTCCTCTTGTGCTGTTATTAACCTTACTAAACCATCACTTTTGTCAAACTTTTTATTTTCTGAACCTACTCGTATCAACTTTGAATATTGTAATGTAATATCAGAGCACTTGCGGTATATTAATTACCCATTGACTTTGAGAAAGGGGGCAGGGCTTGAGAAAGCCTTTGAAACCTTTGAAGTTATGGGAGGGTAATTTATTTTAATGCTACTATGGCTAAAGCATGAGTAGATAATTACAATTTCTCAAGATCAGTGAATAATGTCTTCACTGTTCACACTGTTCCCTTTTGAATTCTGGCAACCCCGACCAGCCTATGTCTGTCCCGTACCCCAGACCATTCACGACCTGGAAAGTTGGACAAAGCTAACCCCCAAGTGTCTGGTCCTCTAACCATGGACAGAAACACATACTGTACACTCTCTTATAGATATAGATTGATTGTTTGCATTATTTTCGTGTCTGTGTTTCATTTAAAAAAGTCGGCATAAGATGATCTTCATCTTTTTAAGAACATTGTGTGAGAACAAAGATAGTTCTCCATGATGAGCTTGTGAATTGTTTATTTCATAATTTATTTTGAAATGCTGAATGAGTATTTCAGTAATATGGGTAGAAAAGATGAACTACACACTTGTCTTGAGTTCTAATCTTGAATATCAACATTTAAAGATTTGCGATAAAATTATTGCTGTTTGTAATGAGAATTAAAGTTGTCACTGTGAGTTTGGGGGCATGTGTGGGTTGGTTTGATTTGAATATTTGATTTACGTATATTAAGAAAAGAATATTTGATTTAATCCTCACCGGAACCCGATTGATGTTCCAACTATTTTTCAATTAAGATCTTCTGGAACCGTCTAGATCCTTGAAAAATCCTGCACAAAGTCACGTAGACACATATGGACCCTTATGTAAATTGAATTTGACCAAATGGCCATTGTCATGTAGGATCTAGTTGATGTATTATACAATATAATGAATCCGATATGATTCTGATGTGATTGATGTAAAATATAGATATGATATAGAAATAATGATTCCTTAAATAATAATATAGATATAGTAGGTGGAATTTTCCACATCAGATACACAGCCTTGTCCATGACTAGTGAGGCTTTGAACAATCAATTATGGGCTCTCTGTACCTGAAAGAGTATAAATCCATCCTCATTTAGATCTTTTGTTTTAACCATTGATATACTGTACTGTACTTTGATTACTGTGTAATACAATTTTGTTTTCAATACTGTACTGTACATCTTATTGTTATTTACAGGTTAGCTCTAAGTGTAGTGTTAGATAACATCCCAAAATTGAAGAAGTCTGGACGGTGTGTACTTCATTCCATGGAGGGGGTGAGATGCCGGCCTGGTGGACGTTCGTGGCGAGATGTGTGGGAAGTGATGGATAGCACTTGCCGAGATACTGTAACTCTTGTCTGTGCCGACCATCTTTTGACCACGCTTGATAACTACCTCCGTAAACATCGATTCTGTCAGGAGTGCAAGAACAAGGTAAATGTCTCGAGTCACAATAACTTGGCTGCTACAAATAAGCCGATTCACACAGAAAATAAAATGAAAGTGACGATGTCTTGGTCACAACTTGGTGAGGGTCCAGGGTGAACCCAAACATCATCACAAATTTGCCATAGCCCTGTGTGTGTATTTACTATTTGTGCCTGCAGAAATGAGCAATTAGCTCTTGGACTCCTTTCAAACCAATCTCTTTTCCCCTATTATGACTATTACACATATTTCTCTAAATGTGCATGTGCATACATGTGCGCACTAATCCCCAGGAAGCAACCTGTAGCAGCTGTCTAACTCCCAGGTACCTATTTACTGCTAAGTGAACAAGGCCATTAGGTGAAAGAAACTGCCCATTGGTTTATTTGGCTTGACCATTGCTAATGTCCACAATGACTGCAGTGGCCAACCTTCTCGGTAACACTGAAAACTTGGGTAGAAATTGTCTTTTCTTTGGTTATGCAATAGAGGTAATTTCTTCTTGAATAATTCAGTGTTAACATTACAGCATTCCCCTGAAATGATTGTACTACTTATATTAACTATTTGGTTAAAAGTACCACCAGTAAACCACTTTTATAATCTGGAAAATATAAAGTTAAAAACTAAAATATTCCTAGGCCTAGTATAGCACATATATGTACTATATTAGGCCTAAGATAGCCTGCATTAGGAGAGCTATCTATATTATGCAATGCTATATTAGATAGCATTGCATTACTAACTTAACCTCCTAGGAGAAGTTAAATTAGGTGTTATATTTATGTTGCCATTAAAAATTTTCGTTTGTCTAAATTCAATAATTCAAATGTTAACTTTTTGGTGGTCCATCACTACATATTGGTACTTTCCACCAATTAGTTACTATAAATACTTTCATTTTAGGTGTATGGACTTAAATAACTTGACAGGGATGTGTGAAAATGTTGCTGTTACACCAATGCAAGATGTTGGGATGCCTAGTCTGTGTGTATATTGTCCATGGAAAGAGCAAAGAGCAGTACCCTGCCTATGGAAGCTACTAAGTGACTTTCACAGATATAGGTCTTTCATTTATACCTGACCTTAATAACATTTTGGAACAAATTCCAAAATGGCTGCATAGGATGTTTAACATCTTCACAGATGAGAGTATTTTCCTGCTCTGTGATGGTGGGAACTACGATTACCTTCATGACCGGATGAAAATCACAGTAATGTGATCGTTAAAAAAATTACCTTTTCAGTCTTGCAGCAAGTTTTTACAGATATTTTTGGTGTCTATTCTCAGATTTATTTTCATCTTGCCAGTGAATATTTTTTGTAATTTGATCATTTACATTGTAGGTTCATGGATTAGGAATTCTGCTGGTAATTTTAGTAATGTTTGCATTTTAGGTTCATAGAGCATTTGATATCCTTGTGGGGCACATTACCATAGATCTTGCTAAAGAAAAAGGATACGTTGCCTCGCTGTATGCTGGAATTCGTCGATGTGAAGCCAAGAGACACATTCACGTGCCTGCTGATACCGATTATATTACTCATATCATCACTAGAGCGGAGCCTGAACTTCAAGGCAGGTAAGAGATATCTAACAATTATATATACAGTACACACACTATATGTAGATCTTTCCAAGACTTGCTCAAAGATATCGTTTGTTGTCTTGTCTATTCCCATGACATTGTTGAACAATTAAATATATTGTTAGGGGAAGGGAGGTGGTATATTTGTGATATGAAGTAAGGGGGAAGCACTTTATGTAATGTAAAGGAAGGGAAATTAATGAATATACAGGGGTGAAATTCAAAGAGTGACATACGATGTAATTTACAAAAAATAAATAAAATAACTAAGATTCAATACATAAAATTTGTCACCCATAATTAAAATGAAAATATTAAACATTAAACTAAATAACTTCTGAATTGAAGGTTTTAAACAATCAATTTATATGCATATATTACATGTATTTTTGTTTAACATGTGAGTGAAATTAACATATACCTAAAATACAACAGTTCTGTACAAAGAGAGTAACGTCTGTGCTGCTGTGAGGTTAGCACCTCACAGCAGCTCTCGCCTCATGGTACCTCCTTCTGTCTTCTCGGGGCTTCTTTGAGAATTGGGGTAGTGGGGTGAGATGCCACATGCGACTGCAGGCAGCATCATTATGCTTATATAAACATAACTCCTCGGACAAACTCGCTCACGCTCTCTCTCTCTCTGTCTCTCTCTCTCTCATACACAACTTGTAAGAGTTAGACTACAATACTCGCTGACAATTAAATTAAAATAAAGTCAATTTGAAATTTATGTAAAATGCCAGTCATTACAGTATAGATTGTTTACATCTTGCCAAATATTTTATCATGAGGATTATGCAGTTTCATTTTGGTTTACCTTCATTATTAATTTGTATTTTTTTCTCGGTAGGCTATTGTATTTTTATTATCTCTAACCACCTTTTCATAAAATGCTTCTCTGTCCTTTCTTGGTGATTGGTTTTTTGCTCCTTAAAGCAGAGAAACTATGTACACTGTAATAAAAGCAACAATAGTCTTTGTTGTTAATTGTATTTTGTCTTACAAATTGTTGTGATATTCTTTGTTGTGTGGTGTTGCTGTCTTACCAAGTTTTTATTTTTATTTTATATTTAATACTTGTGCTTAATCTGTTTTAACATCTTTTAGTATATATATATATATATATATATATATATATATATATATATATATATATATAATTTTGTTGGGCACGGGCTACATTGCCATTTGGTACAGTTCCTGCAGTAATTTTTTAAGTTGGCCCATCTTCATTTGGATTGTTGTGTTGGTGAGATTCCTTAGACATTGGTCACTCTTCAAAACCACAAAGTTTTTCCTGAAGCTTTATATTTTGTATGAAAAAGAGCATTATATATATGTTGTTATATTTTTAATTTGCTCAGTTTGTCTTCTGAGAGGACTAAAAAAAGGTCCTGTGCATAGAATACAAGAGCTTTAATAACTTGTAAGTTTACAGCTCTATGCAGAACAGGTTAGTTACTGTACTGGAGAACTACCTCTCCTCGAACCAATTTGTAGGTCATAATATTACATGCACCATTATGTTGTCCATCTGTGTGTGTGTATGTTCATACATTATGTATGTATACTCAAGTCCTGTCTGTTGGTCTGTTTGAGTCTACTTAATATTTGGTCTCTTAAGTAATGAGGTTTTCTTCATCTATTTAACATTTGTGACGGATGCTTAAACTTGAGCAAAGGTTGTGAATGATGCTTAAACTTGAGCATAGGTTGTGACTGATGCTTAAACTTGAGCAAAGGCAAAGTTTGATATTGTTGTCAAGAGGCCAAAGATGATGATGATGCTACCATCTACAGAGCACAGGTTGTGACCATGTAGGCACATTATGCTGGTTGTCACACTCGCCACATTTGTCCTATCTTATTGTAGTAGTTTCTCCTTGGTTTGTTTCGTAATTTTGTTTTGCTTGTAGTTCTTTCTTGTATTAACTTGGAACATTGTTCTCCCATATATCTTGTCAAAGCCATTCACTATCTTTACTCCTCATCTAGAGGTAACTTTAGTTCTGTCTGAGAATTAAACACCAATCCCCTCCCAGGAACTTGATAGGTAATTCTTATTCTAATTGTGTGTTGCCCAGGCAGATGTTGAGCAGTTGCACTATCATAACACAGCCTGGTGTGCATTTTTGCCTCGATTCCAAACCACGTGACCTTAAAGTGGTCACTTGTGATGCCATCTCTCCTAACCAAGGAGTTACAATCACATGCTCTTCCTCATCCTCAACTGGTTTGACTTGTATATAATACTTAGATATAAGCATAGATACAAGTGTGTAATTTTTTAGTATGGAAATTGTGGAGAGATGTTTTAATTGCTAGAAAGTATTTTGCTAAGATACCTTGTCTTACTGAGGATGGCCTGAAGTCCTTGGTAAGCATTTAATACATCAAGAGGTCAATCTCTTTGGGAAAATTTTACATGCTAATTGAGTAGGGGTGTCGGCTGTGAAACATAATGTAGTTTGATGGATACAAACAAAAGTTAAGGAGAGAGAGATGGTAAGTAAAAAAACCTCATCTTAATCTAGGTGTTGTTGGGATGGAAAGTTTTGTGACACTCTTGGTTCATATCTTAAATTATTTACAGTTTCTATTAATATTTAATTTGTTTTATTCTAAACATTAGCATCATCAATAATTACCCTATTTTCTACTTGAGTAATAACATGAAAGGTTGTATTACAAACATTTCTAACATTATTTACATTACATGGATAAATAGACACCACACTCGAGCAACTCTGCACAGCAGAACTCCACTGCTTCATAAAACCAGGTGTACAGTACTCCTCACTAGTTGTCATGCACAACCTGAACAGTCACTCTCCTTAGAAACTATGTCCACCCAATCTAGTCTCGTACTGTATCACACACATTCTTCATACTCAATCACTGCTTCCCGACACATTCATTCGTCATATCTCACAATGTCTGCCAATCTTCTTTCTGACACACTCCTCCACCTACCCTCAAGCTCGCTCAAATACACTTATTATTCAAATTATATCAATCCTACATATATAATTATATCCTCATAATACCCAAACTACTATACACTCCTCGGACTTTTAGTTTGACCTTACACCCCACGTTTTTTTCACATTTTCATTCGTTGCACTATTGTTCACAAATTGCCACACATTATTTGTATAGTATCCATTTCTACTGCTATTTCTTGATTTTTCATATTCATAGTACACCATTGTTAAGAATTCCTACATAAATGAGAAAATTTGTAGGAGCTGTGATGAGGGGTTTGAACCTATGCGGTGGGTGTTCCCACTCTCACACCCTAGTCAACCAGGCCACGACATCACAGCTCCTACAGATTTTCTCATTGATGCAGTCATGTCAGTGTGACTATTCTCTGTGCATTCCTACATAAATATTGGGCTCCTCCACTCATCATATGACCCTCTGTCTTCATGTATTCCTATTCCATCATGTTTTGTTGAATCGGGGTTTCATTGCACTAATCACTTTCTTCCCTTAACTCACTTTACTTTTGAAGTTTTGCTTGCTCACATTCCTCTAGTATCAATCACAAATTTACAAACACTAAGAGAAATAAGCTGTGAGAACTTGCTTAAAGATCCAAGTATATTGACACTAGAAGAGAGATGAATGAGATAATTTAATCACAACATACAAAATACTGAGGGGATAAATTGGATAGTCAAGTCTTTTTCCAGGTGAGGGACAACAGAACGAGGGGGCACAGATGGAAGTTGGAAACACAGATGAGCCAGAGAAATGTAAGGAAATATTGGTATGCAGTGCAGGAGGTAAACAAGTGGAATGAATTTGAGCCAGAGTTGGTGGAAGCAAGCATCATTTATAGCTTCAAGAGCAAGTGTAGTACTGGAACGTTGGGATGTATAAATGCACAAGGTACAATAGTTATGAGGCAGGACTCTAGAGCTAGATCTCGCTCTTGGTAAATATAATTAGGTAAGCTTACTGCCCAGGTATTTAAAGTGATCGACCACCTCTAGCATTTCTCCATTAACATAGATTTAATACAAACTTACTTTATCCATGACCAAAACTATCGTTGTTCAAAGTCACTTTGTGGTCCAATTCATCAATAAGATGCATTATTATTGCATCTTTATGTTGGCTAATCTACATAATCTGCATCATTCTGTACTGAAGTGTATGATCTACATACATCAGATTTGACATACTGTATTGCAGTTATTAAAGCTATACGCTAGATATACATACAACCCTTCTCTTATGCTTTTACCTTGACCTCTCTAATGACACCATCCATATGTACTCTGAACAATCAAATTATCAACACAACTGACATAAAATCTACAGTAACAGAACTCTGTCAACTCTATACATGCTCATCACTCTCCATATTCCTTAATTTTAATGTTCTCATAAAAAGGATAATTTAAAAACCATTTTAATTTATACAGGTTACATTAATTACATTTTTTAATATATTGTTCCCATTGGTAATAATTTTGAATGTATCCTCAGACGTGAAAGACATGCTAAAACGTTAGAAATAGCACAAGAGGAGGTATTGACCTGCTTAGGACTGTTTTTGTATGAGCGACTTCAGCGAATCCATACTCGAATGCGTGAAGAGGAGCAGACATGGGATATTCTCTTTCACGTGGCTTTGGACACTCTCAAAAGAAACTTTGAGGTAAGCATGGGGTAGAAATAAATTGAATAAATGCAATCTTCATTTATTATGTGGTAGCTAGCACTGTGGCTGTATTAATGTATTTGTGCTGATGTAGAGAACTACATTCTGGATGGGTCATGAAACAATAAATTAAATAAATTTGAAAAAGTGTAAAAATGGGCAATATGAAATTAAGCCACATCACATATAGGGAGCTGCTGGATCCTGCACTATTTGTCAGTGGAGTGTTGTATACTTTAGTTTGTTCCATAGTGATGTAACCAATAGAATATCAAATGTTTTTTCAACTTAAGTCTATAGAGCCTTATATGAGGAGTATGAAAGATGAGTTTTTGGATTAAAAATATCCTGAGAACAGATTTTACTGTACACAAAATTCATGGTGGATCAATGAGTTGTTATATACAAGGTGGCAAAAAAACAACAATGTGAATGAGGGATGTCATTTTCAGTATTATCTTGCTTTTATTCTCAAAATGACAAATTTGCAGCCAAACACTGCATTGTATGAAAGTATGCCAAAATGAGTGACTTTGCAATGGGACCCCACTAAAACTGCACCCCTCTGCACTGCAGAGTTGCAGTGCACCCCACTATTCTATGCACCACTATGAGTTGGTATGCTTCCTCTGTTTAGGTTCATTAAATTGTGACGGCCTCAATTTCATGGACAATTGTTCCATTATATTTAGTTCAGTCTGGTTGCAAATTCTTTGCAGCAAATCAAAGTTTCCCTTAAATCAAGGCTTCACTGTATAGTATATGAACTCCATGAACATGTGTGTATATCCAAGATTAGTACGAACATTTTCTCAATTTTGTTTACGTCATTCTTAATCAGCTGTACGTGGAAGACAAACAAGGCTATTCAAAGTTTGAGATGCTTTGTGAGGAACTCCAGAGACAAGAACTCAGAGAAAAGGCCAAAAAGGAAAAGAAAAAGAAGAAAAAGAAGAGCAAGAAAAATGAGGAGGGGAAGGAGAACACTTGCCTTGTGAGTAACAATATTAGTATGAATGTGAGAGTTATGAAGAGACTTTTTGAGTGTTATGGGCAGGAACATTGAGTGCAGGAGTGAGGGGGGGGATGAGTTGCACCTCAGCTGTTCCTTACCCTTGGAGGATGAGTTACACCTCAGCACCTTACCCTTGGCGGATGAGTTGCACCTCAGCTGTTCCTTACCCTTGGCTGATGAGTTGCAGCTCAGCTGTTCCTTATCCTTGGCGGATGAGTTGCACCTCAGCACCTTACCCTTGGCGGATGAGTTGCACCTCAGCTGTTCCTTACCCTCGGCACAGAAACTATTTATTCTTTGGCAATATTTGATATCAATTCATCTGACTCGTTGCTAATAAAAATGCAAGTTAGTAATATTCAAGCTGATACATTTACATAATATAGGCAAGACAATGTAAGAGGCTTGCACTTGCAAGTTGTTTCCATTATGTGTTGTATGAATAATAAAGCTGTAAATATTCCAGTGATGGAAGTTAAGCGCTCCACTTAGTTTTGTTCATTTATTGTTCACCCTATACCCATTCTGTAGCACATAATGGAATTGAACCTCATAATTCATTTTGCTAAGCAAGTTAGTCTTCGAATTTGTATTTAGTATTTTAAAAACCTTGTTTTGTGCTTGAAATTCATTATATATATATTTTGAAAGTGTATTTTACTAAAAAGGTTTCTTGAGAGTGCATTTAGCTTAGCCACACAGGATTTATTCTAATACGTTACATTAGTTTCTGATATTAACCAATGGTAGGTGCATCGTGAAACTTTCTAAATATATTAGAATCGGCTTTTGTGTGTGTGTGTGTAATATAATATAATATAATATAATATAATATAATATAATATAATATAATATACACGTACGAGTCAAGATTTGTGAAAGCGTGAACTTTGCAGTGTGAGGAGGATGAAGGAGGATGCCGAGAGTGCGAACTCAACATGTCATCATCGACATGCTCAAGCCAACGTGCGACCCTCATTAATGCTACCAACAAACAGGTAATCCATTGAATTGATAAACATTTAGTATTTTTTAATTCTTCCCATTGTTCTGGTGATTTTTGACCAACTAGATCCCATGTGAACCCTTGAGTGGCATTGTTCTATTTATCTGTAGGATGCCACTAGTTCCATAATGCATAAATTAAATCCATGCTAAACTTTATAAAACTTGTGTAGTTTTTTTTTCACATACACATCTTGTATCAATGACATGTCTTTGTTGTGTGTTGTTCCACAATATTTATTTTGGTAGCAATTTAAAATTTGATATTTCTATTAGTGCTTACTAGAATAATAGTATTTGGATGACAGTTTGTAATTGGTATTTTTTTTCTAATTGCAACACTTCCCACAGGTTGGCAGTGAAGCCTTCTGTCGAGGAGGTTCTCATTTAGGGCCACCTATAAGTAGCCCTCATTTAGGTACTCTAGGAAATGGTCATATACCTCCTGATCAGACAGGAGTTATTCCAAGGTGCAGAAGTGAGTGTGGAAGTATGGAAGCTAGTGATATAGGTAGTGAACGCGGAAGCAGCGAGGAGAAGGAAAGCTGTGATTCTAGCCCAGACCCTTATCACCACCACCATCACCACCACCACCACCAGCTCGACCACCATCACATCCATCACCATCACCAGCACCGAAACTCTCCACACCCACTAGAGTGCACAGCTTCAACGGACTCTCTTGTGTCTAGATGCTCTCAGGTGGGTGCTGAGGTACAGTACAGTAACTGGATTTTGTGTAATTTTTTGGCCATATGATAATTGTTAAAAATCTGTGTGCTTAACCTTGCACTGTCATCAACTAAATGTTATATTGTATTTAAATATTTTGTTGTATTTACTGTCAGAAAAGTCACTGTACATTTAGAATAGTTTTACTAGAAAGCTAAAACACATTAGGGCATTATTTATGATCCAATAGGCAAAACATCAGGAAAAACAGGAAACGGATAATTCTATGCTGGCAGTATGCTTTGACATGAAAATTCACATATTGTTAAAGCTTTGTTTTGCAAAGTAGATAACCTTGGAATAGATTATAAGGTGCTTACCTATTAGTGTTTTTGGGTCTCGCCTCCTTGCATTTAGACCTGGGAACTGGGAAGTCTTAAGTCTCGCTTAACGACAAAGTTCTATCGTATTTGCCCTTGAAGTTATGGATGGAGGTAGCTTTCACTACTGATGCTTTCAGTGCATTATAGAAGACTTTGAATTTCTTTGAATCATTTTATTTCTTCTTCTATCTTCCAACAGTGTTGTTTTTCTCTATTTTCTCTGTTTAATGAGGCTGTTCTAATTCATCTTGTCTATTTCCTTTAGGTCATTGTTTCTGTTTAGTTTGTGTTAGGATCCATAAGTTTGTTTTGCATATCTAATTTTCTAGTAATGTGCCTAGTAATTTTTCAGTGGTTTCCTAGAGGTCTTTCATTTCATCCTGAAGTGTCTCGCCTCAGCATTATCCTTCCTTGTTTTTGTATGGTCACGTTTCAGTTCTTGTATTTTGTCTCTGCACTCATTGGTGGAACTGTTATGAGAGAGGGGGAACATTGTAAGTTTATTATTTTATTAATACAGTGCCGTGTAGCTGTGGTTCTGTTTCACGTTCTTCATGTGCAGTGCTCTTTCCTGTTCCTTTGCTCCCTATTCATTCTCTTGTCTGACAATCAATCTATTCCTCTATTCCTATGTGCGTTTTTTTTCTCCTTTAATGCTTTCGCTCCGCGAGAGCCAGCGCTCCACCTTTCCTAGTGATTTTGGACGTTCCATGGGAGCGCGCGGTAATACTGAAAAGTGTGTACTCTTTTTTTTTTCAATTTTGTCACCTTAATTCTCGTCCTAGGTTTTTCAATTTTGTATCAATGTGTTTGCAATAGAAAGCTCTACAGGACTAAAAGCATATACACTCCAAAAGCCCGACTTACCACCTGCAGCAAACGGAGAAAGTGAGAGCGAGTTACCCGGGAGCGCACAAGAGCGATAAAAGGTGTTTTCTTTCTTTTTCTTTGCTCTTTTCACTTTACTCACCTCAATTTTTGTCCTAGGTCTTTCATTTTGATATCAATGTGTTCGCAATAGAATTCTCTACGCAATTAAATACATATAAAGTCCGAAAGCCCAGTGTACCATCCACACAAAACAGAGTAAGTGAGAGCGAGTTACCCGGGAGCACTAATGAGCAATGAAATGTACACTCTTTCACTTTGGTCACCTCAATTCTCATACTAGGTCTTTCATTTTGGTATCATTGGGTTCGCAATAGAATTCCCTACAGAAGTGTATGCATATATAAAAGTCCAAAAGACCGGCATACCACCCACAGCAAACAGAGAAAGTGACAGCGCGTTACCCCCATGAGCGCTCATCAAGAGCAATAAAATGTGTTAACTCTTTTCAGCTTTGTTACCTCAATTCTCGTCCTGAGTCTTTCATTTTGGTATCGGTGTATTCTTAATGAAATTCCCTACAGGAGTATAGGCATATCAAAACAGCGGCGCGCCTCTCCTGCATCCAAGACGAAAGCAGGCCAATTTTTTTGTATTTTTGATGCCATACTTCGTCATGAATGGAAATAAAGTACTAAAATTTTGACTCCATACTTCGTCATGCGTGAGTGAAAGTGTTAATAATTTTATTTCCCTCATTTCAGGGATCACGAGATGGGGGTTACTGTTCGGCCCACGGCTCTGGGGGCTCGTCACGGGATTCCTCAGAAGTAGCATGTGGCGAGGGTCTCTGTTCCCACCATCATGATGATCATGTAGACGAAGGTCTCCATCCTCACCACCACAGCCACTCTGATGACCTTCCAGATGAAGACCAAGTGGACCACATGCATCCTCCCCTGTCTCCGTTACTCCCGCGCCTTCAGCCATTTACTCTGTCTCTACAGCAGATGTTGGATGTTAGTGTTAACACTCATCATGGGGTCAACTAGTTGTTCCCATGATTGTTTTTTGTTATATTAACCACTGGGATAATTGCGTGGTTCTGTAATACTTTGTTGTATCATAAATTGTATATATTTTCACTTAAAATTCTCCCTAGCTTTTGGAGAAAGTGAGAATGAGAGAAGAGAGATAATGAGAGAAGAGAAAGAGAATGAGAGAGAGTGAGAGAGAGAATTTGGATCTTTCCAAGTTTAAATGAATTTGCCATATATATATATCTTATTTATATACAGTATTAATAATATATAAATATATAAATAATATATAAATTTTCAGTAAATGTACAAAATACATTTCATTCATGGGGGAGAACATTGCACCATTTTCAGTTGGACTTAATTATTTTATTCAACTGTAGTTTATAAGTTCTGTTTACTTGTTAAACCTAAACATTTTGCTGGGTCTTGTATACTAAGTGGGTGAAGTTTACAATGCTGTATAATAGAGCACTTGTATTACTATACTGTTCATGCTTATTGGTTTATAAAATGTTGGGTTAGTGCCAATATATGACATAAAAAAGGATTAGTAAATGGATAGTTAAAAAAAAAAAAAGTTTAATACATGTAGAACACAGTATTGTAATATTAAGTTACAGTAATTCCTTTGATGATAATTTTTATCTCTGTTTTAGGACTCAAGGTGTGAAGATGAAGAAATTCCAGAGGCAGAAGTTCGTGCATGGCGTGCACGGTTGGGAATTGTGAAACAAAAACGAGCTGAGCTGCGTCAAACCCTGCGGCAGCGCTTTCAGCAGTTCTGTCACCGAGGTTGTGCAGTTGAATCTGGCTCTTCAGTCACTGGGCAAGGTCATCTTTGTCACCATCTTGTGCAATCTCCTCATAGTGGCCTTCCTGTGCAGCATGTTAATGGTACCAAACCTCGTTAAAGTCAGTTGGAACTTGTCTAAGAAAAGGCTGATTTTTATTCGTATTGTTGAAGTGGGTGTTATTTTAAATGATGTGGAAAACTAAATGGCTTTCATGCAAATTTATGAAATTGGTCATTAGGTTTGTCTAAGGCTCAACATCTTTGGTTATGTGTTAATAAAAGAAATTGATGCAAAATCTGAGCGAATAGAAGAATCTAGTAATGATTAAATATTTAATGTTGTGACAGTCATAGTATTGCATATTACGGCTTCATCGCCATTTGTGGTTAAAGACAACCAACCAAAGTTGCCATAAACTTTAACTGATTTTTTAACGAGTTGACATCGGAAATGTTCTTAAGAAATCTGGAATAGTTAATGTGTTTAACAAAATTCAGAGCAAAAGTAGTAAAATACCGCATCTCTTGAGTTGTTTTCTTTAGCATTTTGTGCTAAACAGCAAAATTGTCTTCAGTAATCCCATCATTTAGAGTGGCTTTATTTGCGATCACGTTAGCATTGGAACTGTCAAGCTGACAAAGGCATTACACAAGTCACAATATTTCTACTGCAAGTGTCTTGGGGTTTATTGTGAGATGAACCACAGCACATAAGATTTGTTTGCTCTTGCTAGTTCAGGCCTACATGGAGATATTTTCTATTGTGAAAAATTCAATATTACCTACAGTACGAGTGAGATAATTCAGCATAAAGATGAATTATCCTCAAACATTCCTTCTCTAATATAGCGTATGGCTATAGATACGTGCATGGAATTTTAGTGCATTTTATGGGGTTCATTTGAGAGCTTTTTATGGAAATTTTTTCAGGAACTGTACTAGATAATGTATTAATTCATGTGATAATTGAGAGACTAGAGGTGAAGGAAATTATGTTTATTTGGTTAGACTGAGGTGAAGAGCAGCTAGACTGTTATTTCCATTTCTTCCAGTCTGTTATAATGGCAGTGCCGTTATTATGTATGTAAATGATGATGGCTGCACCTCAATGTTCTGTGCAAGATGGCCTTCTAATTATCCTCTGCACTAAAATCCCTTTTTTATGTCTTCTATATTTTCCTATTGTTCTGTCAGTTTATATCAGAGATAAGATTTTGAGGTATAGTACATAAAAGTTTATGTTCCCTCAAAATGAGAGGCAATATGAAGCAAAACATTCAGTATGATTTCTAAAAAAAAAAATTGTGATCATGAGCTTTAAGAATTTAAAGCTCATTATATATATTATATCACTAAATGCATTAGAGTAACACTACCAGCTATGGTTATACATAGCTGATGATTTATCTGGTGTAGGACAGAAAAGATGGAACAACATTCCTGCCTTGTACTAAATAATGGTTTGAGAGCAAGGAGGTTATCAAGATACCAGATACCCACCCGTTATAAATATTCCATACTTGGGAATAAAATAAACACATGGCTGTGTTGAAGTATGGGATGTCATAACAGACGTGAGAGGTTAGGTGTTGGGACAAAGAAATATGAATATATAAAATAGATATGCTGTTGTTAAAAAGATAGTTTCATTTACCTGTATATACGTGTGTAAAACTTATTATTGAATATTACTGCTAATACTGTTACTTCTTCTATGACCTCCAAAAGAACTACAACGTTGTTCATAACAGGGCTGTGACATTCTTAGCTTGTAAACTTTTTAATAAATGTAAATAAAGCAACTATATGGAAGATTTACATATTTCATAACTGATTCCCTAAGTGCTTGGGGAATCCTTGTCCTGATTTGGATTTTCAAATCTAATTTTGGATACCATTGCTTCTTCCCACTCCGGAATCTGTCGGTCCGCCTGTAGTCCATCCTACTGCTCCCGTGGCTCCAGCGTCCTTGCTAGATTTACCTATGCCCCATAACCCCCAATTTCATTGATCCTGATTCTAATCTATCTTACTATACTGTGTTCTTCTTTGCCTTTGTTTCTCCCTTGTTCTCTGTTTCTGTTCTCTCTAGTTTGACAATGTCTGTTTATCAATAGTATATGCGTGAATTTTATGCCAACTTCCATGAAAAACAACTTCTGATCACACAGTTTTCACCGCTTTGTGTCAGTTTCCAGGAGTCGGTGCTTTGCGCTCGTCCTGGTCATTTCCGCAGTTATTCCTTTTGCTGGGGCTCATAACATTACTGCTCTCTTGATTCGTACTGATATTCTCTTTGTCCCCCTACTTTTTCAGTCTCGCATTGTGTTCTGCGGCCCATATCTTTGTGAGTAAATGGTACACAGTCTTTAACATTTATCTTTCTCCCAGTGTCCCACTTTCTCTTCCCAATCTTAAACACCTGTTGGATTCCTTACTTGGTGCTACATAGCCTTCCTTGCTTGGTACCTTCTTTTTATAATTAGTTGCTTGCTTTTGGATACTATACAGTACTTAAGTTAATTAAAACATGTTTCAGCATAGGCATACTATTAATATTTATATAATAGTGTGTATATAAATACCTATTATGCATAAACAAAATACACATTAATTTGGACTTTGACTTTTTCAACTTTTTTATAGCACAAGCTGGTCTTGATAGTCCACAGCCACAAAAATGCAGTTTTTGTAATGTCTCGTGCTGTCTGTTGAACTAATACAGACATCCTTATTTCATCTCGAACTCCTCGAACTTCATCTAGAACTCCTCGGTGACCAAGTTTTGTAGCATTCTTTGACCTACAAAGTGAATTTGTAGGTCAAACAAACTGTGCTGCCACAAGCCACCAAGTTACAATGCTACATAAATTTTAATTATCAAAAGGAGCCAAGTAGAGAGACTAGATAAATCAATAATATCATCATCCATATCCTTAAGCTTAGGTGTAACTTTTCACTTTCTTTTTCTACAACTGCTCTATTTTTATACTTCTATTTACATAAATTAATGTCAGAATAAAGACAGACAGACGATAATGTGACCATATTTCAAGGTGAATATCTCTTAAATGAAAGCAACGATATGGTTAAATAAATAGCCAATGCCACACCATCGCCGGTGTCCGGACATGAAAAGTACCTATGCATCAATGTTCAGCCAGGTGGGCAATACAGACTTCACTATTCCGATAAATTATGTAATTCAAGAGATGCGTTGATAAACGTTAAAGTTTTATATTTTATTGAAAATACAAATATAAACAATGTTTTCAAACGTTTAATGTAACAATATTTCAAGTATAAGAACCAAGATATATTTAGGATTTAACAATTATCTATAAAGTTGCAATGATAACTTAATTGCAAATAATCATCGTCATAGACAGACAGACAAGTAATTATCAAAAGAAGACACCAAACCGGGAAGGCTATGTAGCACAGACAGACAGAAATTAACTTATAAAGTTGTTGTCACATTAATACACAAAACAGCAGTAAAGATATACGTATGTTAATTATGACGCAGGATAGCTCTTAAGAATTTATAAACCATAACATTATAATTAAATTTAGTTCATTGTGTAGGGGGACAGGAAGCCACAGTGTATTCATACACGCTAGGATTTTATCAAGGTCATCCCTAAGGTGGAATTACTGACCCCGCCCAGGATGCAACCCCACAACAAACTGACTAACTTCTCCGTACCTACTTACTGCTAGGTGAAAGGAAATATACACAACCACTAATGTCCCGCCCAGGATTCGAACCCGGAATTCTTGATTGTTCGTCAAAAGGTCCCAAAGGGGCACTTGGTATACTCGCTACACAATCACAAACACTATATTCAAGTTCAAGTATGTTTATTGAGACAAGAAAAAATACATCTCAAAGGGATAGAGTAGCTTAGGCTATTTCTATCCCCCCCTCTACTTCAAGTCCCTCAAGGGTGCAATTCAGTGAGTACAAATACACAAATCACAGTACAATTAAGAATCCCATTTAACATTGCAGGTTAATACAGTAAGCACCGCATATAAGTGTTACACTCTTGGGGCAAAATTCTTGTAGCTCCTAAGTATTTTGTCTATCATACCATTATCACACAAACACTATAGGTGAGCACATGTGGAGGTGCTCCGCTGGAACCCCCAAAGTCTTACGATATTTAATCCCATAATTTATGTTTACCTATTATAATTGTAATTAGCTTTGTAAATGCATTAGTGTAAATTTAAATAAAGGAACATGTAATTAGTTATTATTTGTAGTGGAATTATTAAATCTGATAGATTTAATAAATTATATTATTACTATTATAATTATTGTGATAATTGTTAATATTATAAAAATGCTATTATTAGTATAATTATTATTTCTATTATTAAAGAAATAAATAAGCCACCCCCAATCCATGCACGCGTTTTCTTCCACACACAGAACAGTTGTGACCAGCCGGCGGTCTTGTGCAGTCGCAGTGTAAGCGCTCGTGGATATTGTGAAATTGTGCTCAACTCTTACAGTTATACAGTGCATTTGCGTGTTGGGGAAATGGCAGAGGCGGTCTGCCTCAGTGATAGACAGTCGTGCACGAGGACGGATGATTTTCAAGAACAAGGTGATAACAGGCCGTACCACGTTGCAAAGGTAACGTACGATTATATTACGTTGTTGAGTAGATTAGATACACAGTATTTAGTGGGTTTTCATATTTATTTAGTAGTCTTGGATAAAGCAGTGTCGTGGACGTTGAGACGGAGCTTGGAGCAGAGCAGAGAGCTGAGTGAGGCCGGATTGATTGATTAATGAAGATTAAACCACCCAAAAGGTGGCACGAGCATGAATAGCCCGTAAGTGGTGGCCCTTTTGAGCCATTACCAGTATCAAGAGCTGATACTGGAGATCTGTGGAGGTGCGACTGCACCCTGCGTGGCGGGAGATGTCTCCCGTGGTTGTCTATTCGATTGATTGATGAAGATTAAGCCACCCAAAAGGTGGCACGGGCATGAATAGCCCGTAAGTGGTGGCCCTTTTGAGCCATCACCAGTATCAAATAGATGATACTGGAGATCTGTGGAGGTGCAACTGCACCCTGCGTGACGGGAGATGTCTCCCATGTTGTCTATTCTCATATCGCTTCCTTATATTTGATGACTGCATCTCACCTTTCTCCACGGTGAAAGGTGAAAGTTCGTCCCATCTTGTTGCAATTGTCGAGGCAGCCACAATGCTGGTTCCTATCTGTGCCGCATGAAGCCTCATCTGAGTGACTCCAGGACGGATCATACAAACTGGCAGTTGCTAGGCTGTGTGGGGAGAAGAGAAAAGAAATTAGGAGCAAGTATTGGCAGGTGTTTGCGAGAAAGTTAGGAGTAACAGAAACTTGAAGGTAATCTGCCAAGACGTAAATAAAGTAAGGGGTAAAATGCATAATTTTGTTGCACATCCAGACCCGCAAGGAATTGCAAATGGTCTGGTAAATAAATGGGCGGAAGCTGCCAAACTTAATTCATTACCCGCTGTAACGAGAGAGTCATTAGATTCTTGGAAATATCTAAGAAAGGATTTTAAACTTACAGCAGGTAACAGTGGTGATGTCACTTGCACAGGTATTACCAGAGGGGGTAGAAATAGCCTAAGCTACTCTATCCCTTTGAGATGTATTTCTTGCTTATCTCAATAAACATACTTGAACTTGAACTTGATATTACCAGAGAAGAACTAATAACGGCGATTAAAGTTGGGAAATCTACCGCTCCTGGGGAGGATGGAGTAACTTATGAAATACTTAATGAACTTGCCATTATGAAGAAAAGCCTACTGTTAGACCTCTTTAATATTAATTATAAAGAGGGCAGTATTCCCAGTAAATGGAAAAAAAGCTATCATTCCTATCCCTAAAGCCAATGGCGAGTACAGACCTGTGTCCTTAACTTCGTGTTTTTTGTAAAATGATGGAGAGGTTCATTTTAAATAGACTTTTATATATAATAGGTGATCAACTGTCTAGTAATTTGTTCGGGTTCCTCAGAGGCAAAAGTACATCTGACTGTATTGTTAAATGTCTAGCTAATGATAATGATTGTTATAAAATATTTATTGATTTACAATGAGCTTTTGATAAAGCCAACAAAGAGGTTATTTTATATGAATTGGCTGGTCTTGGTGTTAAAGGGAGATTATTGCGCTGGATAGGGGATTATCTTTACGAAAGGAAGGCTCAGGTGTGGTATCAAGGTTGTATGTCAGGTGTGAGATCCATTGAACTCTGCACACCTCAGGGAGGAGTGTTGAGTCCCACCCTGTTTAATGTACTAATAAATAAGATAGCATCTGAGAGATACTCAAATGGGGTAACTCCGATCATATATACCGATGATATTTTGTTCCAGGGCAAAGATATTTCAAAGGTTCAAACGGTGTTGGATAATTTCGGTAACTTGTGTCACCATATGGGACTGGTGGTTAATGAAAACAAAACTAAGTTTGAATGTAGAAATCGGAGGCCCATTATATTGAAAATAATCGGTAAAAATATAAAGAGAGTTAATATACATATATATATATATATATATATATATATATATATATATATATATATATATATATATATATATATATATATATATATATATATATATATATATGTATATTATCAGTTGTGTATTTGTGAAGTCTTTGAAAATGTAATAAGTTTTACGAAACGCGCCCGTGTCGCGTCAGACTAGAAATAAAAATGAATTTTGGAGAAGTGATTTTTTATTTACCTCCAACAGTGAAGCGTAATGTACGAAAGATTGAGAAAATTCGTGTTAGAATTATTAATCTTACTTTTTCGGTCATATTTAATAATATATGTCTACAGGAAAGACTGCTACCAAAATATACTAATATATATATATATATATATATATATATATATATATATGTCGTACCTAATAGCCAGAACGCACTTCTCAGCCTACTATTCAAGGCCCGATTTGCCTAATAAGCCAAGTTTTCATGAATTAATGTTTTTTCGTCTACCTAACCTACCTAACCTAACCTAACCTAGCTTTTTTTGGCTACCTAACCTAACCTTACCTATAAATATAGGTTAGGTTAGGTTAGGTAGGGTTGGTTAGGTTCGGTCATATATCTACGTTAATTTTAACTCCAATAAAAAAAAATTGACCTCATACATAATGAAATGGGTTGATTTATCACTTCATAAGAAAAAAATTAGAGAAAATATATTAATTCAGGAAAACTTGGCTTATTAGGCAAATCGGGCCTTGAATAGTAGGCCAAAAAGTGAGTTCTGGCTACTAGGTACGACATATATATATATATATATATATATATATATATATATATATATATATATATATATATATATATATGTGTGTGTCGTACCTAGTAGCCAGAACTCACTTCTCAGCCTACTATGCAAGGTCCGATTTGCCTAATAAGCCAAGTTTTCCTGAATTAACATATTTTCTCTAATTTTTTTCTTATGAAATGATAAAGCTGCCCTTTTCACTATGTATGAGGTCAATTTTTTTTTATTGGAGTTAAAATTAACGTAGATATATGACCGAACCTAACCAGCCCTACCTAACCTAACCTAACCTATCTTTATAGGTAAGGTTAGGTTAGGTAGCCAAAAAAAAACTAGGTTAGGTTAGGTAGACGAAAAAACATTAATTCATGAAAACTTGGCTTATTAGGCAAATCGGGCCTTGCATAGTAGGCTGAGAAGTGAGTTCTGGCTACTAGGTACGACATATATATATATATAAATATTTAGACATATATGTTGCATATACCCATGAGAGTTTGGAAGCTGAGATGAACAGACTGTTGGGTCAATGTCGGAAGAGAATACAACTTCTGAAGGCCTTGGCATGCTGTGGAAAGGGAGTGGGAGTCCCTGTGCTACGAATGATATACTTGATTACTGTAAGATCTCTTATTGATTATGCTGCACCTGTCATTTCTTGTTTTGGTAAAGGTAGGATGGGCAAGTTGGAGAAGGTACAAAATGAAGCCATGAGAATTATCTTAGGATGCCCAAGAAATGCTATGATTGAGATAATGAGGATGGAGTTGAATCAGAAGAGTATTGGGGATAGAATTTTAGAGATAAACGTAGCCTCTGCCATTAGATTAATGAGAGGTGGGGGAGCTAATAAATTAATCCTCTCGGTTCAAAAGGTGGGAAGTAATGAACAATGTATGATAAAGAAGAGAGCATATATGAGTACCTTATGTTCTAATGTTATAAAGTATGATGTTATTACAGAGTGTATTGCTCTGCCTAAGAGACGATTCACACCACCATGGGAGGATTGTAATATAGATGTAGTAATTATTCCCTTGCAAAAGAAAAAATATGTATGAAATAGGAGAGCTGAGGGCAACATATAATTGTATAATTAGAAAATTACCTACAGAAAACACTCTACATTGATATTGTGATGACTCAGTAGCTAAGGATGGGAAGGCAGGATGTGGAGTCTTGATCAGGGAGTATACTGACATCGGCACTTTAGATACTGTTATTGGACGCCGCTTAACTGACAATGTCTCTTCAACGCAGGCTGAACTCCAAGGTGTATTAGCAGGATTACAGGAAGTAGTCAACTGTGGTAAAAATGCCTGCTTCTTTATTGACAGTAGAGGAGCATTAGAGTCTTTAAATAGCAGACACCCAGTTTACCAGAATATTGTGATAGAGTGTAGAGAGAATGTTAAGACATTAGAAAAAACTGGGTATAAAGTAAGATTCATGTGGATCCCTTCACATGTGGGAATACTGTTGAATGAGGTAGTTGATGAGATAGCGAAGAGAGCCATGGAAAAAACTCTTGTTGATGTTGTATGTCAGTTAACCTTGAAACAAATAAGAACAAGAATCAAGATGATCCAAGAGGGTGAAGAAATGATAAAGAGAATGGCAATGGTGGACAGTAGTAACACACTTAAGAATTATTCAATAATAAATACAAACTCGTCCTTCACCTATGGTAGAGGAAAGTCTACTTGGAAGGATTCAATTTACATGAGATTAAGAGTAGGATACAAATATATCTGGCAATACGGTGTTGATGTCAGTGAAAAAAGATAAGGAGTGTAAATTATGTAGTATGCAGCACGCCCACACCTTAGAACATTATGTATTAGAGTGTCAACTTATTGATAACTATAGAAATAAGGAAATAAGTAGTGTACGACATCAAATTGTTTGGATATGTGATAATGGTATGATAGACAGTATACTTAGGAGCTACAAGAATTTTGCCCCAAGAGTGTAACATTTATACGCTGCGCTTACTATATTAACCTGCAATGTTAAATGGGATTCTTGTAATGTTATTTGTGTTTTTTGTACTCACTGAATTGCACCCTTGAGGGACTTGAAGTAGAGGAGGATAGAAATAGCCTAAGCTACTCTATCCCTTTGAGATGTATTTTTTTGCTTGTCTCAATAAACATACTTGAACTTGAACATACACAGAAAATGATATGTTCTATAAATCATTATCATGAGAAAATCGGAAACATACAATATATTTTCTAATATTTGTCTTTAAAGTATTAATTTGGAAACAGAGGTGTATTTTAGTTACCCTAATATAGAGCACGAATATACTCGTCCTGTGAGTGGTAGTTCATCGTTGATGATGACAACTCGTCCTCTGCGCGGTAATTTATTGTGCAACCCCTACTCATCCTGTTTCCTTTAGTTTGTGCAACACATACTCATCATCAAGAAGTGTATGTTACCTAAATGGTAATATAGATTCAGAATAAAGGCTTAACTGGATTACGGACCCATAATCAAAATAAGAGTCATCACTAATTATCACGACAAATGGCCTAGGCCCCTCCCACTTCAGCCATTAACAAGTCTGAGGTGGGTAATTTATTGTACACCTTCGCACCCGCCCCCTCCTGTTAATAGTAATACTAATAATAATAATAATAATAATTAAATAATAATATTATTAATAATAATGAAAAAAAACTTACTGTAGTGCCGTAATGTTTGAATGAAGGAAAAGGACCCAATAAACGGCAAGAGAATGACTTTTAAAGAAGATAAATTTCCGAAACGTGGTAGTTTATTTGTGTTAGTGGTTTTGCAAGAATGTAGATTCATCAATGCTATGTACTTTAATGAACCTAATGTACCTTTTTGTATATATACATATATATATAGATAAATAAATACATAAATTAAGGAGATGGCGTGTCGGAGGTTTGAATTTGGCGGGGTTGAGGTGGTGTGTGTGTGTGTAGCCCCCAGTGGTTCCCTCAGTGTGTCGTCAGACCTGTCAGGTGGCGGCAGTCCTTTGTCGACCTCTGTTGACGCCTCACCCATTGGCGTCCCTCCTTACTGGATATTTTCAAGCTTAAGGTGAGTTAATGGCCACCATCTGGTCACCACTTGGTCCGGGAGACATCTCCCGTCACGCAGGGTGCAGTCGCGCCTCCACAGATCTCCAGTATACTGGTAATGGCTCAAAAAGGGCCACCACTTACGGGTTATTCATGCCCGTGCCACCTCTTGGGTGGCTTAATCTTCATCAATCAATCAATCAATCGAGTTAATGGCATGTTAACTCACTAGGCAATCGCGGAGTGTTTGCCCTGTCGGCGGGGGTTGCTGCGTCGCCGAGGGTCGCTGCGTCGCCGAGGGTCGCTGCGTCGCCGAGGGTCGCTGCGTCGCCGAGGGTCGCTGCGTCGCCGAGGGTCGCTGCGTCGCCGAGGGTCGCTGCGTCGCCGAGGGTCGCTGCGTCGCCGAGGGTCGCTGCGTCGGCGGGGGTCGCTGCGTCGGCGGGGGTCGCTGCGTCGGCGGGGGTCGCTGCGTCGGCGGGGGTCGCTGCGTCGGCGGGGGTCGCTGCGTCGGCGGGGGTCGCTGCGTCGGCGGGGGTCGCTGCGTCGGTGAGGGTCGCTGCGTCGGCGAGGGTTGCTGCGTCGGCGAGGGTTGCTGCGTCGGCGAGGGTTGCTGCGTCGGCGAGGGTTGCTGCGTCGGCGGGGGTTGCTGCGTCGGCGGGGGTTGCTGCGTCGGCGAGGGTTGCTGCGTCGGCGGGGGTTGCTGCGTCGGCGGGGGTTGCTGCGTCGGCGGGGGTTGCTGCGTCGGCGGGGGTCGCTGCGTCGGCGGGGGTCGCTGCGTCGGCGGGGGTCGCTGCGTCGGCGGGGGTCGCTGCGTCGGCGGGGGTAGCTGCGTCGGCGGGGGTTGCTGCGTCGCCGGGGGTTGCTGCGTCGGCGGGGGTCGCTGCGTCGGCGGGGGTCGCTGCGTCGGCGGGGGTCGCTGCGTCGGCGGGGGTCGCTGCGTCGGCGGGGGTCGCTGCGTCGGCGGGGGTCGCTGCGTCGGCGAGGGTCGCTGCGTCGGCGAGGGTTGCTGCGTCGCCGGGGGTTGCTGCGTCGCCGGGGGTTGCTGCGTCACCGGGGGTTGCTGCGTCGCCGGGGGTTGCTGCGTCGCCGGGGGTTGCTGCGTCGCCGAGGGTTGCTGCGTCGCCGAGGGTCGCTGCGTCGCCGAGGGTCGCTGCGTCGCCGAGGGTCGCTGCGTCGCCGAGGGTCGCTGCGTCGCCGAGGGTCGCTGCTTCGCCGAGGGTCGCTGCGTCGCCGGGGGTCGCTGCGTCGCCGGGGGTCGCTGCGTCGCCGGGGGTCGCTGCGTCGCCGAGGGTCGCTGCGTCGCTGCGTCGCCGGGGGTCGCTGCGTCGCCGGGGGTCGCTGTGTCGCCGGGGGTCGCTGCGTCGCCGGGGGTCGCTGCGTCGCCGAGGGTCGCTGCGTCGCCGAGGGTCGCTGCGTCGCCGAGGGTCGCTGCGTCGCCGGGGGTCGCGCGTGTCGCCGGGGGTCCCGGGGGTCGCTGCTTCGCCGAGGGTCGCTGCGTCGCCGGGGGTCGCGCGTGTCGCCGGGGGTCGCTGCTTCGCCGAGGGTCGCTGCGTCGCCGGGGGTCGCTGCGTCGCCGGGGGTCGCTGCTTCGCCGAGGGTCGCTGCATCGCCGGGGGTCGCGCGTGTCGCCGGGGGTCGCTGCTTCGCCGAGGGTCGCTGCGTCGCCGGGGGTTGCTGCGTCGCCGGGGGTTGCTGCGTCGCCGAGGGTTGCTGCGTCGCCGAGGGTTGCTGCGTCGCCGAGGGTCGCTGCGTCGCCGAGGGTCGCTGCGTCGCCGGGGGTCGCTGCGTCGCCGAGGGTTGCTGCGTCGCCGAGGGTCGCTGCGTCGCCGGGGGTTGTCCTGTCCGCGAGGGTCTGCCTTCAAAATCTGTTTCTATTGTTTTAGGACGACTTCGGGGCCCTCCACGCTGCTGTACAAGACACCACTCAGCTCTGCTGCCTTCCCTGCCCCGAGGACGACGACAGGCTGCCCCGAGGACGACACTGGTAAGTAGGCCTTGGTGACGACGGACTGCCGCTCCCTCACCCGCCCCTTATGGCCTCCGATGGGACGGACTCTAGTGATGATGTCTATACCCTGAAGTCGACCTTGGCGAGTCGGCCTCGATGAGGAGGGATCCCCGCTCCCTCACCTGCCCTGGGGATGCCGGTTCCTGTAAGGGCAGACCCCAACGACGCCATCTGCCACGACGCCAACCTGGGGCTTAAAAATATAAAAAGAATTGAATATATGATATGCCTTAGATTTGTTTAAATTACACAGAGAGGGGGGGAGGGGGGGAGATTTATAATCAGTATTTATCATGCTCTTCATAATCGTAATCATCGTTTTCTGCACCATCTTCCTATTTTTATGCCTCATTATCCTCTTTCTTCATCTTCAACATCGTCTTCCTCTCTTATCATATCATAAGGGGACACAAACTATAATAATAATAATAATAATAATAATAATTTTTATTTAGGTAAAGGTACATACATAAAGAGATTTTACAAAGTTTATTGGCTTTCTAGATAGAGCTAGTACATACAATGCCTAAAGCCACTATTACGCAAAGCGTTTCGGGCAGGACTAGTACTGACCTAGTACACTAGTACAGACTAATACAGGACTAGTACAGAACTACTAGTAACAGGATGAGTATGGGTTGCACAATAAACTACAGGGTAGCGGACGAGTATGGGGTTCACGTAAACAAAGACTCGCAGTCCAGATGAATGGAATGTTTATTTACACGGAAGTGTAGATGGCAGTTTATATCATATATACTTAGTGGGGGTCCCAGTAGTACAGTTGTGTACATTCTCGACGCACAATCGAGAATAACAGGTTCGAACCCTGGACGGGATAAATGGTCAAGTACATTTCCTTTCACCTAATGCGACTGTTCACCTAGCAGTGAGTAGGTACTCGGTCAGCTTGTTTTGGAGTTGCATTCTTGGCGGGGTCAGTAATTCGACCTTAGGGATGACCTCTATAAAACCCTAACGTGTATAAGGCCTTGACACTCCCTGAGTTAGTCATCAACTATAAAAAGGCAGCGTCACTTTCACTTCAGTTATATTTATACCAAAGTATTAACATGCAGCTTATATTTCTGCCTGTATCATAACATAGGGAACTTTAATTTAATCTAGATACTGTAGTAAACATTAATCTTCGGAAGGTCGTAGTTCCCATCGATAGGGAAAGGTCCGCCGAGAAACCTCGTTTAAAATGTGAATGTCTTTTCTGTGATGGATTCACAAAAACTTTTATCTCTGCCTTTTTGACAACATATAGAAATAAAAGCTTTATTTGTGAATCTGTATAGATTAAGCAATATATCGGAGCGTGTAAAGTTCGGTGTTCTATGAGTTAGAAGTTGTGTTAGTGGTTAGTGGTGTAGTGGTTAATCGCTCGCCTGGCGTTTAACGAGCGCTTTGTCCTGGGTTCGTATCCTGGCCGGGGAGGATTTGCAAATCCTTAACTGTAGCCTCTGTTTAACTCGACAGTAAAATGGGTACCTGGTTGTTAAACTATTTTTCGCAAAGTCGTATTACATGGAACATAAGGACTTAATCCTATGGATTAAGTAAAGGATTATATCCTTAATCCTTTCGTAGCCCGAAACGCTACGCGTACTAGTGGCTGTACAAGAATGCAAGAACTCTTGTATAAATAAATAAAAAATAAATTAGCGAAAAGGTAGCCCGCTCCTGCACAAGACAGCACATATATGACTTCTTTATAAGCCAAATATTAACTATAAGCAATAAATATATACGAGATATATTTAAGTTATATATTTTCAAGGCGCTAGCTCTTCCTCTGTTTTATTAAACAATAAAGATTTTATACAAAATTAAACAATATCCTGAGTTACTTTACAATTTATTTAAATTGACTATAAGCAAATGAGAGGACAAGAGTCGTTTAAGTAGCGAACGCATACCAACGGATAACGTTAGTATCTATATAACAAAATTATTGTCCTGTGGAGTTGATTTAACTTCCAGACAACTTTTTTTAATAAATATTAATTATTTTGTGGTTATTTATGAAAGATATTATAAACAGGCATTGTACTTGATAATATCGCCAATTAAATTTAAGCCAAGAAGTGAGGCTGACATGCCAGCAAACACGCCTGGCGATCATATATCCTATGGCGTCACCTGTTACATATTTATTTATAATTTTGTTATGAAATTAGATTATTTCATAGTAAAAATAGGTTTGATCATGTTCTGCATTCAGCACTAACATTATAGTGAGGAAATATACCATATTTATTCATTACTTACGTAATGCTAGCAGGATTTGGGCAATTTTATGGACCCCCCTTCTGGAGGTCATCAGGAAAAATAGGGGGACCTTTCACAAGCCAAAATTTGCTTACTGTAAGTAATGCATGCACATGACTATAAAGCTGCCGCCCAGTTGGGTGGGTGTGCAGTAAGACTAGTAACTGTGTGACTCAACACAGATGTAAAGTGCCTTGTATAGTGACTGTTGCGAGTCTCTTGTTGAATCACTTGTGACACAAAAGATTATTGATGTGTGTATTTGTATGGGTGATTAAATATGTATGTGTATGTATACGTATGTACATGTATGCATGAGTATGTGTACATACATGTATATATAACATTAATAATTGTATAACTAGCGTCAAAAGATTGTTATTTGCTTAGCTAAACGAACTAGAGGGCTCAGTTCCTGAACCGATTATGTGCCTCTGTAATCTTTACACCACCGCCCACGGGATGGGTATGGGGTGCATAATAAAGAAAGAAATTGAAATTGAATTTCACAAGCCGCCGGCTTCGTGTCTTCGAGAGTAGTAGAGAGAGAGATGGTGACTCTCGGGGTAATTTCAGATAAAAAGATCAAGATGGAAGTATCCTAAGATAATTTTGAACTTTTACAAAAATGAATGTTAATAGTTTGACATTTTCTATGAAATTACTGCATAATAAACCATAACCTCTGTGATTGCTTTAAAAACTATATTTTTATTAATTAAAGTAAGGAGACAAGCAATGGATAGGGAGGAAGGGAGGGAATTATCAGGGGAAAACACCAGGCCATTACTAAATAGCACTTGGAAGGGGTCAGGGTAAGGATTTGGGATGGGGGGGGGGGGGGGGGGGAGAATGTTGCCCAACCACTTCGACGGTCGGGAATTGAACGCCGACCTGCATTCAGCAAGACCGTCGCTCTACCGTCCAGCCCAAGTGGTTTTCATTTTATTCTTTATGCTCAATTAGTATTAAGCTTTAGTCATTTAAGTTTTTCATGCCCGAAACGCTTTGCGTAATAGTGGCTTTAGGCATTGTATGTACTAGCCCTATCTATAAATTCATCACTCTTTGTAAAATCTCTTGTATGTATGTACCTTACCTAAATAAACATTTGATTTGATTTTGATTTGTTTGGCAGCAAGGGATAGGGAGCCAGAGGCCGTGGTGGGGTCGAGGTGTAAGCGCCGTCCCTGGCGGGAGCAAACAACAACAAGAGCTCCGACCGTCACACCTTTACCACCCAACAACAAAAGTAAGTTTCATCATATTCACTAGTTACTCGATATTTAAACATACATTTAGATTTCCTGCCATTCTTCGTTGTGGATTTGTTAAGTTAAGCCTTATTTTAGTGTTGTAATGTCCAGTCCGTTGTTCTGGGAGTGGAAGGGTAGCATCATTGGGGGTATTTATTTGGTTGTTTATAGGAAAATAATGTTAGAGTTATGTAATTAAAATGTTTATTTTTATTTTCCTAACATAGGATTAGACTTTGTTCATTGTCATGCACCCAGTTATTAACCAGACCAAATGGTACTTGGTCCAAATCCGATGTGATTTGAATTTATATATACTGTACAGCAGTTCTTACATTCTTATAAAGCCACTAACAGGCATAACGTTTCGGGCAGATCCTTAATCCTGATGTTCCCCACAATACGACCCGTCAAATCGTTTGACAACCAGATACCCATTCACTGCTGGGTGAACAAAGGCTACAGTTAAGGTTTGGCGTCCAGTCGATCCTCCCCTGCCAGTATACGAACCCAGGCCAAAGTGCTCGCAAAGCATCAGGTGAGTCTTTTATTACTGCTGAATATATAGTCACTACTGTATGTGATTCACTATATAGTCATAGTGGCATAGCACTTAGGTGTTGATAATTACCCAACACTTTCGTAGGATTTGTACATCATTAGTGACGTCACAGCTAATAGAAAATCTGCTTTTGGGCCGAGGATGAGTGTTCACAGACTTCTGTGTCCACAGACGTGCTTTAGGTTGATCCGGTTTCCCTTCTTCCCTGTTCGCGGGTACAGGTCTCTCAGGTTGTCCGCAGGGTTATTAAGTCTAGCCAACCTGTGACCTATCCCCGTGCCCATGGTGTTCGTAAGTCTGCTCCTCTTGCTGCCGTCTTTGGTAACATGTCCTGGGCTGACATTCGGGCACAGGGTTTTTTGGCGGTCGAAGAGGGTCCTGGCTTCATGCCACCTCGTTAATGTTTCTGGGCCTAGTCGGGCCTGTCCCCCTTTGGGTCAGCGGCTGTAGCCTATCTCGACTTCGAGTTGAGATGTGGAGCACCGACCGCCTCCCAGGTAAGTCCCGTTCTTTTTTTTTTAGTCTTTGGTGAAGTAGCTCTGGGAAGCCGTAGGAGCTCCCCCCAGAAAACCAGCATTGAGAGTAATGAAATGCCATATTCTGGGTGAGTCCCGGAGGCTCCCAGCAACTCTCCCTCTCTCCGGTCAGCGGTTTTCGCATATTTTGATATCCAGCCTCAGAACTGCAGGGTGGATCGCCCACACGGGGGGGGGGGGGGTCTGGGGCTCCCCCTTCCCCATCTTGAGGAGGGTGGAGCTGTGCGGCTCGTGTGATGTCATGCTTGTTTGCCCGTTTGCAAATGGGGAGTTCTGTCCACTCGTTTGTCTATTTTCGTGATTTTAACACGAATATGGGTTTGTTTTGGGGCGCTTACCATTCTGGGTGTCTGTCCCAGTCGATGGCAGATATAGAATGTTCCAACATCACATGTGCATATCTATAGGCCATTGCTCCTTGTGCCTCTCTGAGGGGGTCAGGTTTTGGCTCGTGCTTCCTGGTAGGCCTTGAACTCCACCCACATCGACTGATGCCAAAGTTAGGCATATCCATATCAGCCTGGATAGCTCCCGGGGAGCCTCCGGAACTCGCCCAGAAAATGGCATTTCATTACATTCAATGCTTGTTTTTTAAGACAAATATCCTCAGCATGTAGGCTATACAGTGTCTCAAAACTACCATCTAACATTGCCATGCAATTTAATTGTGTATTATTTTCAGGGCATGTCGATGTTACCAGAACCCCACGAAGATCGAGATCGTCAGAAATGGCAGCAGCCTAAAAACTCCAATAAGTTATTTCCCTCAATCTCAAGAATTGAGCTTGCATTTTACTTTATTTCATTCTGGAGTGGATGTTTTTACAGTCTCTACAGATTTTATCGCACTTCACAAAGTAAGTTTCTTGTTTTATACATTCTGTCTTTGATACTTTTTTGTCTTTTGTCTCTGAAAGTTAATAAGCGATATTAATCTTTGTGTCTACCACATTCTCAGCAATAAGTCAACTCCCACACACACACACTACATTCATGCACTTTACAAACTTTTTAGTTTATATTATGCATTATCGCACATCCCATGCTTTGTATTTTAACACAGGATGGGGCCAGTATTTACCAGTTACTCCAATACCTGACAGTTGGCTTGGGACACGGCAGGACCAGACAGACTTGGAGTGGTTCGTCTGGGTTCCTATAATACTCTCCTATGCTCCCTGGGGATTTGTACATGTTGTTATATCACAGCTGATTAGAAGATTTTGTCCACAGGTAAGAAATGTGTTGTGAAGCACAGTATGTGATCAGAGGCACATCAGTAGATAGCCTGAAATTAGTTCTGTGCGACATGTAAACATTCATACTTAAAAAAAAGCGAGACCATCACTCTACCGTCCAGCCCAAAAGGTTGGGCTGGATAGGTGGGCTTGCTTCAGTATGAACTGAAGCAAGGGATGAAATGTCCTCAACCTATTCTCAAACTTTAAATGGGTGAGATGCCGAGCTTGCTTGAATGCTGAAGCTTCGGCTACTAATCTGAGTATCTAGTGGGCCATTTTTTGAACTTGCTTCAGTAGGAACTGACACAAGAGTGCCTAGGCAAAACCTGGGGCATATAGACGAGATGAAGGAAACTCGTGGAAAAAGATGAATCTGAAAGACCTGCTGTCACCTGAAAATATACCCAGAAGGGTTGGGGGGGTGGGGATGGATGGGCTTGACTGAGGAACTGAACTGAAACTGCAGCAGGAAATGTAAAACCTGCTGTGCTGCACTAAATACCTCTTGAAAAGATACTGGAGACAATGATGGAGATCCATGAACCCTCATCACATAAAGACACCAACAAAATTGTACTGAAGCCCCCAGGGGGAGAACTAGGTTTGCCACCAGATGCTTAGGAAGACAGGCAGGCATCCCCTACACAAAGGAAAGTCCAACCCAACTCTAGTTACAACAACCTCCTTAAAGAATAATGTATCCCTGATGAGAAACTCTGGCTCAATTGTCTCCGCTGCCAACAAGAATGGGGCAACCCCAGAGAAGGCCTTGCACCTCCCGAATTAGGAGCCAAAGCTCTAAAAACTGCAAATGCCTTGGAGCCTGGAGCAAAAAGAGCAATAATGGCTTAGTACACCATATAAACACAGCCCAAAACTGATGTCACAAGAGGAAGAGCCAACCATGAGCAAGTTCCCAGAATCAAATGCTACCACCTCTGGCAAAAAGAGCAGGGGTCACCAACTATAGGGTGTCCATGCCAGACCAAGACTGCAGAAAAAAAAAATGGGACTGTCTTGTACATTGGCCACTGGCTGAAATGCCACACCCCACAAATGATGTGCAGTGAAAAACAAAGGTCAGTGACAACTCAGTCGGACTATTATGAAGCTATTGAAGTATGTACTGTATCTAACAAATTAATAAATCATTTACTGTATATATATACATATATATATTTGTTTTACATGCCATTCACACTTCATTCTCAGCAGTATGGCATAGATATGTTGTTTTAAGTATCACAGAAATCAAAAGATTTGTTTTTTGTTTTTTCAGCATTTGTGTAACTTCTACATTGGTTTTAGCGTCTGTATAACTGTTCCCCTCATTGGGAGAGTGGGCACAGCGCTGTGCTTTGCTGTGCCATCCATCATGTTTGTGGTCCTCTTGACACGCCTCAAGCTCATCATTTGGCTCACATGGTGTCTCATACTCATTCTTTTCAACACGCAGTTCTTCACCAACTATGTGGTAAGGCTTGGATGAAATTTTTTTTTGGCATTGTAGTGATTTTTTTTCTTGACAATGTTATGTTAGAAACTTGATGTTTTGTTCTCATCGTCTGGGATGTTACCATCATCTGCAGCTCTTGAAGCCTTTGAATTATCTTTGCCTTATCTAGAAACTCTTTCAATTAGTTATTTTTGTAATTTGATAGATTAAGAGTAAAATTTATTTTGAAGCCTAATGATGATAAAGTTGCAGGGTAAATTTATATTAGGATACTTTCACCTTCTACCTGCTAAAAATACCAGGTGGGGTAAAGGTCAGGTTAGAATAATAATCTTGTTGCCTCTGAGAGTGGTAGGGGAATGTGTAGTCTAAACTTCATACTATAAGAAGGAATTTGTCTATTAGGATTATTTTTTTATAATAGGAATTCTGGGTAGAAGACATCCCAGAAGGTGTATACAAAGTGTCGGTGATGGTAGCGTGGATTATCCTACGCAGCCTGAGCTTCAGCCTGGAAATCTGCGATACTGACCCAGAGAGTAAGCTGCGACCCGTTCCACTGCTGACTATGCTGTTTGGATACTGCCTCTACCTTCCATTCCTGTGCACTGGGCCATACATGCCTTTTACCGACTTCAAGGCTGGGGTATGTCGTCCTTTTGAAAGCTACAGTTGTTAAAGTATTACTGATAATGTTCTCAATAAAATTCTTCTTGTTTTTGTTGTCACTCCACAGAATTAGCAGCCTTATGGCATTATTCTCATGGTCATTCCTTGCTATAATTAGCTAACACTATACTTACATACAATACTTGTGTACTTAATTTACTTTTTCAGCTTGCAGAACCATACCGAATTTGGACACTAAGAAGATTCATTGGGGTTGGCCTTCAAATTATGAGATTTTTATGGTGGATGGGATTCACTCAGTTTCTCTTATACCAGTTTTTTGCACAGTAAGTTTTTAGCAGATGATTTACATATGAATTTTTTTTATAAGAAACTGGAGTTAATATGAGAATTTATAATGTAAGAGAGATGACTATTACTTTTATATGTCATTTGAATACACTTTGTGCTTGATCTGCCTCATTTGTTTTTGGCAAGAAGGTCTAGACACAATTACTCGCCTAGTTGTGCTTAATGTTGAGCATTAGTTAATATTTGCCATTGTTCTTCTTCAGAGGCTCTTTAATGAGCTTACCTTGAGAATCTCTCTTTATAGCCTTTATATTTGCAAACTTGTTTGCAAACATTACACTAAAGAAGTGTTTCCTGACATCCCACTGGCTCAGCTGCATCTGTAAACAGGTGCTGCCTCATATGAGCCAATAGGTCTTCTGCAGTTTCCTTTATTTTTACGTTCTTATGGTCTATAGCTTCCACTTGTGAAATGATTGTGGTGAGGGTCAGGCAATCAGTTCTAGGTGGACAGGAAGGTGTGCTTCAGGGGGAGTTAACATCAGTGGGTGAGTTAGAAGGGGAGGTATGCTTGGGAGGTTGTTCATTATATTATGAGACTGTATGAGATTGTAGTTGGTCCTATTCACTGCAGGGAGAGAGATGGTACAAGGCCAAGGGAGTTTTCTTGGATTTGTGAAAGTAGCAAAGTGATAAATGAAACAAATTCATTGTAGTGCTCTTATAAATGAAATAGGAACATCAAAGACAGAGAACAATGAATATATTTCAATATCTAAAGGTAAAATAGGTAAAACTTTGCTAATTTTGTAAAGCATGTTTGAGATTGAGAACAGATTGATTTAAAGGAGAATACTGTAACAGAGGTGATGGCAAGAGCTTCTTTTTCTATGATGTAACACATTGTCATCAATATCCTATTAAATTATTTGATGCTAATATATATTAAAATTCTTGTTTGATTAAAATGTGTAAAGTGTAAAGCTGGTAATGTTTTTGGTGTTTCCAACAGTGTTTAAGGGTGGCAAGCCCTAAGTGTGAAGGGCTAATTAGATTAGCTCAGGCTCTTGACATCATTAACTGGATTTGTTAAGACTGTAAGTTTAGAATCCATACCTTTATGACAAATTATACCAATGAATTATATTCCATTTTTTTCCCACTAGGCTTGACTCTTGAGTGTTGATGTATTTTACAGCTCGCTGCACTTCACTCCAGAGCTTGTGAAGAAAATGTCTTCCTGGTCGATGGCTGGCTTTGTTTATTTTCTCACTGCCTTCCTCCAGTTGAAATATGTTGGTAAGTTTAGCATCTTGACACACACTATACATAAGGTTGCAAATGCAGTGATAATTCTTAAGTGAAATAATACATCATGTGTGCCAAACTACTAGCCAATTACAGTAATTTAAAATCTATTGTTGCAAAATTGCTGAAATGAATAATGGCATAAGCCATTCATTTACATCTTGAAAGACACAGATTAATAAAGAATATAGAAATTGGGTTTACTAAGAGATGCTCATGCTAAGATGCTAAGGCTAGTCAAGCAAAAAAATTAATGGGGGGCCAAAGACCTTGGACTGTGCTCAACATACTTGAGGAAAAAAAAAATCCTCAATGACTCAAATTTCTATGAGTTAGATGAGGCAGGTTGCAAGAATAAATGTGGTCTACCAAAAGGTAAGTATAAAATTAAATTTTTGATGTACAGTACTTGAAAACATATTGTTTTTTATTTGAGTGTGTAGGTATGCAAACATGTATTCTTTCATCTTCGGTAAGACAATGCACACCAAAATTGCAGAAAACTTATAAAAATATAAAATTGCCTGAAATTTAACAATTAAAAAAAATGGAAGTACTTTAATCTGGAATGATAAAAGTACTGTAGTCCAGATAATCTAATGGTATTATGATGTTTTAGATAATAGAAATTCAGTACAATATTAGCTGTTGTCTGCTGGAAATAATGTTGCTATAATCTGTATTTGCCTAATGTTTATGAGCTGTGATAAAAGTAATCTCTCCGTAGTGCTGTATGGGTTGCCATCAGTGTTAGCTCGAGTAGAAGGCTACGACCCCCCGAGACATCCTCGCTGCACCCTCATGACCTACAGATTTTCTGATATTTGGCGGTACTTTGATCATGGGCTGTATCGCTTTATGCTCAAGTGAGTGTTATCAATTAATCATTTGTATGTGAATATTTTGCTTGAAATATAGCCCCTCTTTCCTTTCATAAAATATAATACAGTAGTATGGAGAAATTAGTTTAATTTTTGTGTAAACAAATAATCTGTTCTGATGACAAACAAGTCTTCAGAAATCTGAATGAATATTTCACACTTGACCAGAATTGAATCCATGAGAATCAGGATGGGGGGAAGGGAGGAGGTTGAATAATTAATAATAATTCTTAAATCATTTAATTTAGGCGTACCTTAACCAGCCTATGTTCGTCCCGTACCCCAGACCATTTCCTCTACGAATTTAGGTAAGGCTAGCCCCAAGCATGTGGTCCCCAACTTTGGACAGACAACGTGTGTGTGTGTAATTACCTATGTGTAATTATCTAAGTGTAGTCACAGGATGAAAGCTACGCTCGTGGTGTCCCATCTACCCAGCACTCTTTGTCATATAACACTTTGAAACTACTAACGGTTTTCGCCTCCCACCACCATCTCGCCTAACTTGTTCCAACCGTCTACCACTCTATTTGAGAAAGTGTATTTTCTTATATTTCTTCGGCATCTTTGTTTAGTTAGTTTAAATCTATGACCTCTTGTTCTTGAAGTTCCAGGTCTCGGGAAATCTTCCCTATCAATTTTATCAATTCCTGTTACTATTTTGTACGTAGTAATCATATCACCTCTTTTTCTTCTGTCTTCTAATTTTGGCATGTTTAATACCACTAACCTCTACTCGTAGCTCTTGCCCTTCAGTTCTGGGAGCCACTTAGTAGCATGTCTTTGCACCTTTTCCAGTTTATTGATGTGCCTTTTAAGATATGGGCGAACTAATGTGTTAACTTAAGATACTTAACTTAAGACACACACATACATACTGTACATAAAACTATATATACATACATAAAATAACTGAATAATAGAGAAAGTTTGTTTGTCCAAGGTTGGAAGCCAGACACTTGGGGCTAGCCTTGCCAAACTTTGCAGGGTGACTGGCAGGTGTTGGGATTCTGTCATAGGGGGAATTGGCCCTTTGATACCATATTCCAACCTTGTTAACTACCAGACTCCATTCACACTAAGCTTCATCCAGCATGATTTCCTGGAGCCGCTACTGCTCAGATGGGGTGCCAGGGTAGTGAAGATGGTACTGTGATGCAGATATAGCAATTCTCAAATTGGTAATGTTTGGGTTTCATCGTGTGGTTACATAATAATATCCTCCAGATGTGAATATTTCGCTTTGGTGTAGCAGATACTTTTTGTTTAGACTTTCACTACAAGTTATATGTATATTTTAGTCTTGTGTGTTTAAACCTAATATCAATGTTCATGTCATATTTAGTATGTTAGTCAGTCTATCATGTAGGGTTCTCCACCAAGTGTTTCATGTGTTGCTTTAGAGAATCACTTTAAGGATCAGAGATGGTCAGTTGCAATATATTTAGAATGATTGTGGCCATTGTTTGTATTTTAGAGGAAGTAATCAAAGGTATTGATAAGTGTTATCAATACCATTTAACAATTGTGATTATTAAAAGCATATTTGTTTATCTTTTCTTTTGTTCAAAGCTTTTTTCTGTTAAGACAGAAGAAGTAAATATACATTTTGCCTCTCCTTGCAGACACATTTACATCCCTTGGGTTGGATTTGAACCAAGTTTAGTAAGACAACTACAAGGAACAGCACTTGTCTTTACATTCGTATATGTTTGGCATGGTGTGTCTACTCAGGTGTTCTGGTGGGCAACAATTAACTTCTTTGGAGTTGTTGCTGAGAAATTAGGAGACTCCATTTCTCGGATGCCTACTTATGAAGCATGGGAGGTAAGCAGCCTGTTGTTTACTTGTACTCAGAAAATATGTTAACTGCTAGGATTTGGATAAGATAGTAACTAGGTCTGTGGCAAGCATCATCTTCACATGATTGTGACTAGGTCTGTGACCTAGTCCTATCAAGCATCATCTTGACATGATAGTGGGTGGAGTCTTTGTTGCCTTAACCTTTAATTTCCTACATCATGGTGTGCATGGAAAAAATTATTCAACTTCCATGAGAATCTCTCATTTTGCAATTCGAACTCAGAACGTAATTGCAGACAGTAATTGGATCTATTTAAGGGTTAATCAAAGGGCTTTACTCATGTATCTCAGTCACAGAATGTCCATCCAGTCCATTCTGGACATGGGGATGACTTTGCACATCAGTGAATACCTTCTGAGGTCATACAGGGATGAACTGAGCATTTTCCAGTGTCTCTCTTCCTTCTTTAATTACCAGGCAAGTGCTGTTTGAAAAGAACCCCCACTGCATCAAGAATAATGAGTCATTGACTGACTGGATTCTGCTGAGCCCTGGGACACTGGGACTTTTGTCTAAGGAAGTGACTTAGTAATTTAAGCTCAGATGTCAAATGTAATACTGATTTTTAAGAAAGAAACAGGTGGGAAGCCCAAACATACAGACTGGTATGTCTGGGCTTCTTGCATGTTACTAACATGCATTCCATGATTTATGGAGTATCTGATGGTGATAAATTTTGTGACAGACACACAGTATGGATTTAGAGGGGGGAAAAGTTGTGTTTTGCTACCTTGATAGAGTTCTATGACAAGGTTACAATGATACACCAAGAGAGAGATAAGGTTGGGTATATTACATTTTCCTAGACTGCCAGAAAGCATTTGATACAGTTCCTCACAAAAGGCTAGTGCATAAAATTGAGAGGCAGGCTGGGATAACTGGGACACTAAACTATGTAAGAGTACCTAACAAACAGGAAATGGTCATAGAGTAAACAATCCCTGTAGAGCTGTGGTATTGCATTCTATGCCTCACGAGCATTTTCAGTCTGATTAAAGCCCTGGGCAGGGAAGAATACTTGGAAACCGATCATAACTGTTCTTTCTTACTGAAGCAACAGTAATTAGGTGGGTTATATTCCAGGGTAAAAAATAGGTTAAATCTGTGGAAAGGGCAAGTTCTGAGATTGCTAACAAGAGTTAAGTCATCATCTGTCACCACTTGTGTTAATTTAAAACAAAAAATCAGGTGTTGAATTTAATGAAACTGCCATTTCTGGCAAGTCACTCTGTAGCTCCCTATAACTTTAACTGGGTTCTCGCCAACAACAACAAAAGCCGTCCAAACAGAAACTGGTTGGATTTTTCTCTTGATCCTCAAGGTCTCCTCACTTCATAGCATGTGTTATATACTAGTCCGAGCTTCCTGTAAGCTCAAGCAGGTCTCGGAGCCTAGTGTCACTACCTTTTGCTTGGCAGCCCTAGTGCTATAGCTAGAGAAAGCAGCCGAGTGGCTAATCAGAAAAGGGTGGTCCATTATATTCGGTGTTTGAATTAATATGAATTTTCAGTAATAGGCAAAAGCTGAAATATTTTAGTGGTTTGGTCCCATCTGTGAAGGACAGGACATTATTTGTTGTTGTCAGGGATAGGAAGGCTATTAACCTAATCAAGGTTGCCTTAGGCCACTGCTGAAGTTTCTATGATGCAACCTGCAACAGTTTTCCAACTTGCAGGGACCTATTTACTGCAGGGGAACAGAAGCATCAGGTGAAAGGAAACCTGCCTAAACGTCTTTGGTTTGCCATGGGAATCAAACCCAGACATTATATTTGTGAATTAACAATGCTGATCATTGCTGCAGTCATACTGACAAGAAAGTATTTACTTTCTCTTTGCTGTGTGGTAATCAATTATTATTACATAATACAGTATATTATAAAATTTGTATTCTTTCTGTATCTACAGAGTCGATGGTTTCCTGGTTCGTGGCAGCGAAGGATTCTGGGACTACTGGCTGTGTGCCTTTATGTGCCGTCTCTCACCGCTCTCGTCATATTCCTCTCCAATCTTGATAATGCCTTAGTCATAGGAAATAGAATATTTATCTCAGGTTTGTTTATTTGTACTTTACAATATTTACAAAGCCATAAAGAATTTAAATCACATATTAACTCTAATTATTTACAAGAGTGTCTTAATTTGTTCTTTCAGTACTTCACTATACATTTATATCTTTAGGTTCTTGTTTAAATCTTTCTTGCTCATCTTCCTGTAATGATAGAGAGATGAGGGCTGTACTCCAAGGAAGAATGTCCAATTGCAGAGAAATTACAAATGAGATCCCAAGGGTTGGTGTGGTCCCAAATCATGTTCATAGTTTATGTGGATGACTTTCCAGACGGCACTAAGCTTAAGAGTTGGATGCTTAATGGTTGGACCAGGGTATAATGGGTGTTGCCAGTTCATCGTACCGTTGTGCTAGCTAGTGCTGCCATGTGGTGGCTATTGGTGTAGCAAAATGATAGCTTATTGATCCAAAGTAATATAATTTATCATTGGGATCCCAATGATTGTATGAAAGGGGTATTGAGTGCTTCTATTTTGTTTTTTTGCAGTATGATAAGCAGCATGTTTTTGGTGGATTAAAGTTTACTCCACTGTTTTCCTGTCCAGAAACTTTTATGGGAAGGCAATTGGTGCTTAAAGTCAACTAGAGCCTGGCATGTGGGCAGTGTCCTGGTTGGACCTATGACCCTGACTAGTAAAGTTCTCAACTTAAAGCTAATTTAGAAATGTAAATAAATAGGAAGTAAAGAAGGCAGCACTACAGTATACTGAAATTGATAGGCAACTTAGAAAAGTTGCATAGGGATAAGTTTCTGGTGGCATTTTACAAGGATTGTTATTGCCCCAGTATTCCGGGTGTATATAAAAAAATTGTCAGAGGCTGTGAGTAGTATAAAAAAAAAATATTTTGACAGGATTAATGAGGAATTTCTGTCTCATTTATCCCACCTCGCTCTCAGCACCCAGTCATAATCTGCCTCTCAAAGTTCCCCCATCCCTCCCACCTCTCATCAACCAACTACCACCACCACAACCAAAACTATCCTATCCCTACAAACACAAACACATAACTACAATAATTAGTACAACCACAGCCACAATCACAATTACATCATAACAAACACATCAGCAACCATCATACAGCTACAAAACCACTTCAACTACAGATACAACTGCTTACAACCACAACTACAGATACAACTGCTTACAACCACAACTACAGATACAACTGCTTCAGATTCAAGACAGAGGCTTTATTTGTAAATGTATATAGAGTATAGTTAGAAAATGAAATAACTAAAGCTAACTTTGATTATTTCAAATTGACTTTATATTTTTTAATTTTAATGTAAGGATACAACATAAATAGTTGCCAAAATAAAGGAAAGGGCTAAATAGTTAGAAAGGGCTAAATAGTTAGCTAAATAGTATTATACTGGAGACAACAGTTGAAGCTCGTAAGTGACTTGACTAATGTGTTCTCCATACATCTCTGCCTCTGGGAAGCAAGACTGTGTGCTCGTCTAGTTGTGCTAACGGGGGTTGAGCTTTGACTCCTTGGTCCCTCCACCTGTGAGGTGGTGTAATGTGTTGGGAATGTGCATATACAATGCTGTTCAGTTAAAATTAAAAATTTTAGTGTTCATTTTTATTATATGCATGTATCCAAAACATAAAATACATAGTATATGCACCCATTCTTTTGAATAAATACTGTACACATTTACTTTCTGTATAAATGCGCTATTTGCACAACTGGCGATTAGCACCGAGACGTCTCGGCAACACATTACCTTAAAAGGAATAAGATGGTGCAATATGTACATTTATCAAATAGAACGTGTTTGTCCAAGGTTGGAGGCCAGGTGGTTTGGGCTAACCTCGGTAAACTTTGCGAGGTGACTGGTGACTTCTTCGAAGTGTCATAGGGTGGTCAGGGTTGGCCCTCACGCTACCTTCCCCTCCCTCCTTAAAGGGGTAGTCAGCCCCTGTGCATACCTTCTTGAAGTCATTGGATAGGAAATGTTTTGTCCTGAGTCTGTAGACTTTAGCATTCATTTAGTTATTGACATGTAAAATATATGTTGAGATGACAGATTTGCATTCTGGGTGCAACCTTTTTGGTAACATTTATAGACTGTGTGTAGGAAAAAAGTTAGTGATTGGAGAGAAAGGGAAGGTGTTTGTGTTGTAGGAGGGCTTATATGGGGGAAATGGGGAGGGTGTGTGTGTAGGGGGAGATGGGAAGGATGTGTGGGGAAGGAAATAGGGAGGGAATTACCAAGAATTATCATTATTATCAGAAATAGGGCTGGGAGGGTTGGTATTGGGGAATTTATGAGTGTGCTGGGGAGATGGGGGAGGGTGTTGGAAGGGAGGGAAAATGGAGATGTGTATGAAGAAGTTTTACAGTAATAACAACAGTGTGTATTGAAGGTATTTACAGTGATGGGGGGCAGGCAGGGAAGCTATATATGGGGAGGGGAGATAGAGAGGGTAAATGTGTTGGGGGAGATGGAGAGGGTGTGAAGATGGTTACAGTAATAAGGATAGTGTGCATTGAAGAGTGTTACAGGGATGTTGTGATGGTGTGTGTGGGGGGAAGATGGGAGTGTATGTGTAGGTGGCCTGGGCACTACATCTAGTTTATATATGGCATAAACTCTTCAGTTATTAATAGTGGCTGTGTAAGGACTAATTAATAATTATACTACATGGTCTTCTTTAATAATAAACGAGCATGTTTTAAGTTTCAGCCATAATTAATCTGTAATGTTTCAGTTGTAACAATGTACATTTGCTAGAAAGAAATTGCCTTGATTTTTCAAGGTTACTTTTCTCTTATTCCAGGATTTCCTCAGTGTACTCTGAGCACCTTCTTCTTCATGTTCTGCCTGGGTCAGTGTAGTATGGAGCTGCAGAATTGGAAGATACGACAAAAATTGGAGTTAAAACAGTCGTAACATATATAAAACTATGCATTTAGTCAGAATAATTGTTAGTGTTACTGAGTATCAGGACTTTTATAGATTGATTTTACAGTATTGTCAGGCTTTTCTGATGGTGTGCTTAGTAAATGGCAGTATTTATTTCTTGGACGGCACTTCTTTTTGTGCACTTATCTTAATTTTGTTTTAATTTGTCACGCATAACTAGACCATAATTATCATACCTGTATACCATTTCTTAAGATGAGTTAGGGTGTATAGGAAAACAATTCGTGTTGAATCATCAAGGGTGAAATACCAAATTGAGAGTAGATTTTACTGGAGATAATGTTTTACCTGTAGAGGTATAATTTGATCTAACAGACACATGGTTAGTGGCATAATGGGAAAAGGTGGTGGGATGAGGTTAGAGAGGAAAATTATCAAGGGTGAGGTGAAGGTGGGGTGAGGTCTGGAAAGTTCAGGTATAGTGAGGAAAGTGAAGAATTATTTTAGCCACAATATATATCTGAAATATTCCTGTAACATGGGGTTGCATTGCCGTATTAAATGAAAATATCACCCCCCCCCCCCCTGACCTCACCCCATTTCACCTTCATGGTGTTGCCTATACAGGTATTCACTTTTGACCTCACTCTATCTCCCTGACTCGCCTTACCTTCTCTTGCCTAACTTCGCCCCATTTCCACCTTCACTTCCTTAACCTCCCTGATCTCGCCCTTAAGTATACAATTAATATCGCTTTTCTCTTTAAAAAAAACATACATGTATATTATTATAAGAACATGAGAAATCCTGTCTACAATTAACTCATTAAAATCTTCATGCAGCATCATCTTGATAAACCAGTGTAATATCACTGTAAAAAGTTGAGTATAATCATAATCACAATGAGAGTCAGTTGAATACTAGTACTCAAGTCTCAAAAGCAGTCTATACATCATACTCGGCTTTTTATTTTACAATTAGATGTATAACATGAAAACTCCTCCAGATTCCTAGGACATGCATCATAGGACATTCTGCTAAGAAGTAAGATCACAAACTACATGGAATCACAACTTCTACATAACCCCGGACAATATGGTTTCAGGACAGGGGGCTCTTGCCTGTCATACCCCCTCCCCTTCCGGCCCGTTGGCGTCGTGAGGGGGCTTGGTGGACGGCTGCCGGAGTGTGATGCTCCGTTGGGCAGTCCTCTGTCCTTTTCTGGCCTTGCACTCCTGCTGCTGTCTTCTCCAATTGTGCCGGATCGCTTTTCCTTTTCCTTATGTTTCGTTTTTCTCCCCCCTCTTCTCCTATCTGCTTGTCGTTTCCTGCCGACCTTTTGCTTGTTTTGGATTATTTCTTTGGACTTCTTCTATTTTGACGCCCGGGTGCTTGAGGAGGCATACTCTTGCACCCGTAGAACTGTAGTACCCGACGTCTCGAGCGAGGGGAACCTTTTATTGTCAATCCCCCTTTCGTCGCTGAACCCGATCTCGACGGACTGACGGTTCTTAAGGTGGCGTTTGTGGGGCGTATACTCACGACGCACCCCTAGGGGGCCCCGGCATGATCAGCGATAGCTTCCTGTTGGGTGTCCTGCCTCTAATTGTGGCTCCATGGTGGGTATGGGGGCACATTCGTGGATGAATTTGTCACTTTTCGTCTCTATGTCGTTGAATGTTTCCGTTGTACCCTCTCAGGCTCGTGGGGTGGGCGACCAAGCCCCCGAGTCGGCCTGTATTGGAAGACCAGGCTCTGTAGCTCCCGCTGCGTTGGGCCCCGACCTTGCTCCTCCTTTGGCCGTCCTGACTTCTTCCCCCAGCTCCCCTCCCTCCTCTGAGGTTGGGTCGAGCCTCCAGCCCCCGGTGGTGACCACTTCGTCCCCTGGTGTGGCTAAGTCTTTCGTTGTGACTACTGCGCCTTTTGACCCCTCTCTCTCTAGGGGTTCTCAACGCCGTTCGCGCCCCAACCGCACTCGCTCGATTCCTTCCCGTGCTGATGCGTATCAGGCCTTGTTTGGTCCTGCTTCATGGGCCAAATACTTTGATCTCCTCCCTCTTGATTCTGCGCCTCCTGACGATTTCTCCCTCCATCGGCATCTTGTAGATTCCGTGGATGCGTGTGTTACTTTCAACCCCACTCGTCTCGGTACACGTGTCGTTGCTGCTCCTTCTCAGGATGCGGCTTCCCGCTTGGCTGCCTTATCTTGCCTTGGCGAGATCCCTGTTCGGGTCTCCAAGAACGTTCAGATGAATTCCAGTGTTGGCACTATTCTCCTCCCACCCCATGTTGCAACCGGTGTTCGGAATCTGCAGGATTGCCACGATGATATTCGGCATATCCTTGATGCCCAAGGCCATTCTGTCCTCCAGGTTGACTCGTTTACTCGTCCCCCTCGTGGTCGTCGCCGTCAACCCCTTCGCGTTGTGAAGATCACCTTTGATGGTAGGACCCTTCCATCCTCTGTCATTCTTGCTGGTGCTAGGTGCTCTGTCCAGGAGTATATTCCTTCTCCTCGACTTTGTAATAAGTGCTGGAGGTTTGGGCATGGTGCCCTCCGCTGCTCTGGGACTGTCTCTCTCTGTCCTTTGTGTGGGAGTGAAGGTCACTCTAAGTCGGAGTGCACTTCTCCCCAAGCTCGCTGCCTCAACTGCGGTGAGGCCCATCCTACGTTCTCCCGTGCCTGTGTCCATTACAAGCTTGAGGCGGCCGTCCTTAACCTGAAGCACCGGGAGCGTTTGTCTTTTCCTGAGGCGAGGCGCCAGGTTCGCCGGCTCCCGCCTTATACTAACATCTCTTATGCTCGCGTGTTGCGCTCTTCCTCTCCTCGTCCTTCCCCCCTTCCTCAGACTCTCAACCGTTTCCGGGCCTTGGACCCTGATACGCCCACTGCCCCCTCCTCTGTTCCTTTGAGTTCTTTCCCGAGGGGTCCCCCTCCTGGTCCTCTGTCTGAGGTTCCCCTTCTTTCAACCCGGTCTGTCATGTCTCCTGTGTCTTCTTCCTCGTCCCCCTCCGATCCTCCTTCCCATCCTCTTCCTCCATCTATCGGCTCTCCCCGCCGCCTGTCGGTGCAGGCGGATGTCCATCGCTCTCCTAACGGCCGTCGTGTGTGCTCTCGTTCGGCTTCTCCTGTTGAGACTCTGGAATCCGTTGCCCGGTACGTAGTTGCTGGGACACCTGTCTCTTTAAGTCAGAAGCGTAAGCCTGGCTCCTCTCCTTCCTCTTCCCCGGCGGGTAAGAAGGCTTCGCTTTCTTCCTTAGCTCCTACTTCTGGCTCTGTTGCTCCTTCCCCTCCCGTTTCAGTGGTTGCGCCCCCTGTTCCTGCTATGGAGGTTTCTTTGGCCCCTGCTTCCCTTTCGGTTGCTGCTCTTGCTGGGGTGCGCTCCCCTCTTTCTACTCCCCCTCTTCCTACTCCCCCTCTTCCTACTGCTGTCCTTGACTGCTCCTCTCCGTTGTCTCCTCCTCTTCCTCCTCCTCCTCCGGACCCCGCCCGCCCACCTCTGATCTGTTCTCCCGTTTCCTTCCCTCCATCTTTGCTCAGTTTACCCATGCCCCCTAACCCTGACTTTGCTGACCCTGATCCCGACCCTGATATTCTTTAACGTGCTCTGTTGCTCTTTCGTCTTTGTTTCTTCCTTGTTCTCTGTTTTTGTCCTTTCTCTTCCCGTCGTTGTCCATTCTTCAATGGAACGTTCGAGGTTATTACGCCAATTTCCTCGAACTCCAACTTCTGATTTCGCGGTTTTCGCCCCTTTGTGTCTGTCTCCAGGAGCCAATGCTTGGTGCTCGTCCTGGTCGTTTTCGTGGCTATTCCTTTCTCTCCCCCCCCCCAGCCATTGCTGGGGCTTCTAATTCTTCTGCTCTCTTGATTCGTGCAGATGTTCCCTTTGTTCCTTTACTTTTTCCTTCGCCTCTCCATTGTTCTGCTGCTCGTATCTTTGTGGGGAAATGGTACACAGTTTGTTCCATTTATCTCCCCCCGAGTGTCCCGCTCTCTCTTCCTGATTTGAAACACCTCCTAGACTCCTTGCCGGAGCCTGTGCTCCTGCTGGGTGACTTCAATTGTCGTCATTCTCTTTGGGGTGACGTTCTGACGAATACCCGGGGTCGCCTCCTTGAGCCGTTTCTCCTATCTTCTTCCCTGTCTCTTCTGAATTCTGGTGAGCCCACTCATTTGGACTCTCGGACTCGCGCCCTTTCTTGTCTTGATCTTTCTCTCTGCTCTTCTTCTCTTTACTTGGATTTCACGTGGCAGGTTCTTGATGACCTCCATGGAAGTGATCATTTCCCCATCCTTGTTTCCTTTTTCTCTTTTCGCCCTTCCCTCTCTTTCCCTAGGTGGCAGTTTGCTAAGGCAGACTGGACCCTATTTACCCTCAGTGCTGCTCTCTCTGACCTCTCCCTTCTGCCTCTCTCTCGCGCTCTCCTCCTTTTTCATGACACTGTCTTCAACGCTGCCCTCCGCTCTATTCCTCGCTCTTCCTCTCGGGGTCCACGGAAGTGCGTTCCCTGGGGGAATGCGGACTGTGCTCGGGCTGTCCGCTGTAAGCGTGCAGCCTGGAAGAGGCACCGCCGTAGGCAGACGACCGATTCTTTTCTTTTCTTTCGGAAAGCGAGTGCGGTGGCCCGTAGGGCCATCCGTACGGCTAAACGTGAATGTTGGGCATCTTATGTCTCAACAATTACGTCAGAAACCCCTCTGGCCCAGATCTGGAAGCGTATCCGCAAGATAGCGGGTAAGTTCGTTCCCGATGTTTCACCGGTCCTTCACCTCCATGATACTCTTGTGGCGGACCCGTTGCAGGTCGCTTCCGAACTGGGTTCCCACTTTTCTTCTGTTAGTTCTGGTCTTCATCTTCCCCAATCTTTCCTTCTTCGTAAACCTGTCCTTGAGTCTCGTCCTTTAGATTTCTGCACTCATCTTCGGCTTCCCTATAATGATCCCTTCTCTCTCTCTGAACTTCGTTCTGCTCTGGCCCTCTGCGGTTCTACGGCGGCGGGCTCCGATGGTATTCATTATGAGATGCTTCGCCATCTCCCTCCGAGCACGTCTCAGTATTTACTGAGTCTGTATAATCGGATCTGGGAGTCGTCGTCAGTCCCTGAGGACTGGCTCAATGCCGTTGTCCTCCCTGTTCGCAAACCGGGGTCTCTGGGTACTTCCCCTAAGGACTTTCGCCCTATTGCTCTCACAAGTTGTGTCTGCAAACTTTTTGAACGTATGGTTAACGTTCGTCTGATGTGGTTCCTGGAACACCATCACCTCCTCTCCCCTTCTCAATTTGGTTTCCGCAAGTGCCGCAGCACGACAGATGTCCTGGTGAACTTGGAGGTCTATATTCGTACTGCTTTTGCTGCGAAGACCTCCGTTGTTGCCGTCCTTTTTGACCTGGAAAAGGCTTACGACACCACTTGGCGTTATCATATCCTATCTCAACTTCATTCTTTTGGCCTTCGTGGTCATCTCCCTCTCTTTCTCCGCAGCTTCCTCTCTCGTCGTTCCTTTCGGGTGCGCCTTGGTACCGCTCTCTCTCCCTCTTTTCAGCAATATGAAGGTGTGCCCCAGGGTAGTGTTCTGAGCACTACTCTTTTTCTGGTTGCCCTCAATGGTCTTCTTTCCTCTCTTCCTTCTGGTGTCTTCTCCGCTCTCTATGTCGATGATCTTACCCTTTGTTGTCAGGGTGATGATTCGCCTCTCCTTCAACGCCGGCTTCAACTTGCAATTGATGCCGTGTCGTCTTGGGCCACTGATCATGGCTTCAAGTTCTCTACTTCTAAGACTTGTGCCATGACATTTACGCGGAAACGGGTTGTTCTTCGTCCCTCTTTGTCACTTTATGGTCATCCCCTTGAATACAAAGATTCCGCGAAGCTTTTGGGGTTATTCCTTGACACTCGTTTGTCTTGGTCTCCCCATATCTCTTACCTCCGTGTTGAGTGCTCTAAGGCCCTTACCCTCCTTCGGGTCTTATCCCATACTTCTTGGGGGGCAGATAGGCGCACTCTCCTTGCTTTACATTCTTCTCTCGTCCTGTCTAAGCTCGATTATGGTTGCCCTGCTTACTCGTCTGCTTCTCCTTCTACTCTTCGCCGTCTTGATGCTTTGCACCATACTGGGTTGCGCCTCAGTTCTGGTGCCTTTCGTTCGACTCCCGTCCTTAGCTTGTATGTTGACACTGGCTTCCTGTCTCTCCAGGACCGCCGTGATCGCTACTGTCTTCGCTATCTTGCGCGGTCCTTGCAACATCCTTCCTCTCGCCTCTGTCGTGCTTTAACTTTTACCCCTCCTGCGGTTCCTGTTCCTCTTCACCACCTCCCTCTTTCTGTCCGGTTATCTCGCCTGCAGGATTCTCTTTCCGTTCGTATTTCTGATGTTTCTCCTCGTGTTGTTCCTTCTTTGCCCCCGTGGAGGGTCCCTCTTCCGCGGTTTTGTACTTCCTTGACCCGTATCACTAAAGCTTTTACCCCTCCTACGGTTCTAAAACGCCTTTTCCTCGAGCACTTTTCTTCTCACTCCCGCTCCGTTTCTGTCTTCACCGATGGGTCTAAGTCAGCGGACGGTGTTGGCTACTCTGTTGTTTTTCCTGATCGCACTTATATGTGTCGCTTGCCTCCGGAGACTAGCATCTTTACAGCGGAACTTTATGCTATTCTCTATGCTCTTCGTCTCCTACTTTCTCGTTGTCAGTCTTCCTTTGTAGTTGTTGATGACTCTCGTAGTGCCCTCATGGCTCTCGGGTCCTTTAATCCAGTTCATCCAGTGGTTGTCGAGATCCAGCATTGGCTGTTTCTCGTTCATAGTAAATTTAAGTCGGTTGAGTTTTGTTGGGTTCCCAGCCATATTGGTGTGTCTTTAAATGAGCGTGCGGATGCTGCCGCCAAGGAAGCTGTCCGCTCTTGTCCCATCTCTCGTAAGGGCATTCCGTATTCCGACTTTTACCCGGTTATCCATTCTTCAGTCCTTACCCGTTGGCAGGCTTCTTGGTTGTCTGTTACTGGTAACAAGCTACGTACTCTTAAATGTTGTGTTTCCTCGTGGCAGTCCTCCTTCCACCGTAACCGGCGGTGGGAAACAGCTCTGGCGAGGTTGCGTATTGGCCATACTCGCTTAACCCATGGTCACTTGATGGAGCGCCGCCCTGCTCCTTATTGTCCTAGTTGCATTGTCCCTCTTACGGTCGTGCATGTCCTTCTTGAATGTCCTGACTTCCAGGACGAGCGTATGTCTTGCTTTCCGACCGCCCCTCGCGGTCACCTGTCCCTCGATAGAATTCTTGGTGACTCGGATACTTTTGATATCGTTCGCCTTATGCGTTTTTGTTCTCGTATTGGCATCCTTGGTGATATTTAGCGCCCTCTGATTATTTTGCGTATTTGATGGTGCTACATAGCCTTCCCGGTTTGGTGCCTTCTTTTGATAATTACTTACTTACTTGCCTGTCATAGTTGCTGGACCACTATGACATGGTATTAGATGCCATGGAAGACAAACAAAACGCTGATGTAATTTACACAGATTTCGCAAAAGCCTTCGACAAATGTGACCATGGTGTTATTGCACATAAAATGCGTTCAAAAGGAATTACCGGAAAAATAGGCAGATGGATCTATAATTTCCTGACTAATAGAACCCAATGTGTAATAGTCAACAAAATAAAATCCGGTCCATCAACCATGAAGAGCTCAGTCCCCCAGGGTACTGTGCTTGCTCCAGTACTTTTTCTCATCCTCATATCGGACATAGACAAGGACACAATCTATAGCACTGTATCATCCTTTACAGATGACACTAGGATTTTTATGAGTAAACAACATAGAGGACACGGCAAACTTTCAATCAGATGTAAATCAGGTCTTTCTATGGGCTACAGAAAATAATATGGTGTTTAACGAAGATAAGTTCCAGTTCATGCACTGGAAAAAATGAAAATATAAAAACGGAAACCACGTACAAAAACTCGGTCAAACCATAACATAGAACGAAAAGGCAATGTGAAGGATATGGGTGTACTTATGTCGGAAGACCTTACCTTTAAAGAACATAATAAAGTAGCCGTCACAACTGCAAGAAAAATGACAGGTTGGATAACGAGAACTTTTCAAACTAGAGATGCTATACTGATGATACTCTTCAAGATGCTAGTGCTCTCTAGAGTGGGGTACTGCTGCACAATGACAGCCCCTTTCAAAGCTGGAGAAATTGCTGACCTGGAAAGCGAACAGAGATCCTTTACTGCTAGAATCCACTCAGTAAAACATCTAAACTACTGGGACCGATTAAAGAGCCTAAATCTGTATTCCCTTGAGCGCAGGCAGGAGAGATACATAATAGTTTACACATGGAAAATAGTAGAGGGGCTGGTCCCAAACCTGAACACAGAAATAACATCACATGAGACCAGAAGGCATGGCAGGATATGCAGAATACCCCCGTTGAAAAGCAGAGGTGCAACAGGTACTCTGAGAATTCTATCAACATCAGAGGCCCGAGACTGTTCAACACGCTTCCACTACACATAAGGGGCATAACTGGCCGACCCCTCACAGTGTTCAAGAGAGAACTGGATAAGCACTTCCAAAGGATACCTGATCAACCAGGCTGTGATTCGTACGTTAGGCTGAGAGCAGCCACATCCAACAACCTGGTTGACCAGTCCAGCAACGAGGAGGCCTGGTTGACGACTCGGCTGCAGGGACGCTAAGCCCCGGAAGCACCTCGAGGTATGCATTGCCAGCCGGGAGTCCATACTTAGTTAAACACAAAACAAAGTTAGAGAAGATTTAGAGGTATGCCACCAGACTAGTCCCAGAACTGAGAGGTATGACCTATGAGGAAAGGCTATGGGAGCTGAACCTTACGTTCCTGTTAGACAGAAGCGTAAGGGGAGACATAATAACCAACAAAATTCTCGGGGGAATTGACCGAGTGGACAAAGACAAACTATTTAGCATGGGTGGAACACGAACAAGGGAACACAGGTGGAAATTTAATACCCAAGTGAGCCACAGAGACATTAGAAAGAATTTGTTCAGTGTCAGAGTACAGTAGTTAACAGATGGAATGCATTAGGCAGTGATGTGGTGAAGGCTGACTCCATACACAGTTTCAAATATAGATTTGTACACCAGCTCTCAACTGTACACCATTTGAGAGACAGGACCAAAGCTCAACCCCACACGCACAACTAGGTGAGTACACAAAGACTTCTTCTTCAAAACACACTTAAGTGGATGTCTTGAAAAGGTGGCCCTAATTGTCTCATCCCTATGATGGTTAGTGTCTCCCAAGATAATGTGTTTCATATCACCAACCACTTCCACCCTCGTTATACATTGGTGGGTACCACAACATATTGAATGATTGATAAAAGGCATCAAGTTACAAAACTTTTAAGTTTCTTTGGAACTACTGATTTACCCTGCAAACTGCTTTAAGTCAAGGCTAATAACAGTAATGATGCCAAAGTTTTATGCAACATGTAGCTCCATTCTTTGAACCTTAAAGACATTCTTAAATTCTGATGCCATCTCTCACTAAACTTTCCTCTACCTTTCCTCACAATTCCCCTTGATGATAATCATAACTCAAACATTATACTGTACTGTATACAATAGTTATTTCATTATCTAAAATGACAATATAAGAATGATGAGATGGATTTACCTTTCTGGGCTTGGGGGAGCAATTTATACAGTAAAATCTTCTGTTACATCACCAGCAAATTGGAGACTTGGAAACTTTGCAAGTGCTTTAAATAGTCTTATTAAATATATTTTAGTAAATTGTTATAATTTAAGGTTATAATTAATCTATATTCAAAGGTTAGAAATTTTGTGTTTTCCAGCATCTGAAAGAAAATTGGGAAACATAAAAATATGGAACAAATTTTGCACATTTGTCAGTTCAGGTTTTCACTACCATACTCATCAGTTACTAGAAATTACAGCCTTTGTACAACCCCAAAATAAATCCTTGATGCTCACACTGCCTTAGCAATAAGTGCTGAAATTTGTTCAGTTTTATACATTTCTTTTTAAATATTACTTTTAATTCAATTGTTGAATAATTTTCTGGAATATAAGATTACTTAATAAAATATTACTAATTATGCAACATAATTTTTTTTTTACATATTGCAAGTCAAGTAACTTGGTCCCAGTTTTCTGGATTCTTGAACTTATCCTTGCATATACTGTACTAGGGTGGTACTCATCGTTGCCCAGGTCTGTCCGTCTCCCATCTATCCATTTAGCCATCTGTCTATCTATACATACATCCAGCAATCTATCCATCCATCCATTTATTCCACCCCCTCGTCTTTGAAAACATACCCTGTATTAAGTATCCTTAGAAAATATACCCTGTATTTTTTAGTATACCCCTGTATACTAAAACAACTGTATTTATATTACAACATCATTAGCATTTATATTTCATATGTTCATTAGCTGGTCACTTTTCTTGGTAAGGAATTGAGGCAGGGTAAGAAATTCAGTTATGGTAAAGTTAATCTCTATCTGTCTCATTGTTTACTCTGATCTGAAATGCAGTGTTCAAGAGAGAACTCAATAAACACCTCTAAAGGATACCTGATCAACCAGGCTGTGATTCATACGTCAGGCTGCGAGCAGCCACGTTCCAACAGCCTGGTTGATCAGTCTTAGCAACGAGGAGGCCTGGTCGAGGACCGGGCTGCCAGGGACGTTGAGCCACAAAATCATTGCAAGGTAACCAAGGTAGCTGACTGCAGGTTCCGGAAATCTCAGTACAGGTACCTGTTATCCTGATGCCAGCCTCACATATTGATAACTTGTAAATTATTTGTACTTGCCCCAATATTTTCTTGTCATGATTAATTTTTAAAGTTAAATATATATATATACTGTATATAAAGAAATACTTGAATTAAAAAGTTTTAGTGCATTATTTATTTATTTACAAAGGCAAAGCAATTCCTGTACATGGGAGGCAGTGATAGTCATTTTTTATTAATTTTTTTCTGATACATTAACCCTTTAAAAGTGGCTATCACCAAAATTTAACACCTCATCTGTTCACTCACACACACACGTCAGCAATTTCAAAGCGTTATGACAGAGTGCTGGGAAGACAGGACACCACGAGCATAGCTCTTATCCTGTAACTACACTTAGTATGATTACCTAAGGTAATTACACACACACACACACACATGCATACACACAGTGCTGGTGGATGAGTGGACAGCACGCTGGATATGTAGTTTTGTGGTCCGAGGTTCGATTCCCGGTGCTGGCGGAAACTGATGGACAGTTTCTTTAACCCTGATGCGCCTGTTACCTAGCAGTAAATAGGTACCTGGGAGTTAGACAGCTGTTACGGGCTGCTTCCTGCAGGTATGTGTGTGTGATGAAAAAAAAAGGTAGTAGTAGTAATAGTTGATTGATTGACAGTTGACAGGTGGACTGTGACCACTGGACAAGAGGTCTGGGAAAGGAGAGTTGACTATAGGAAACAAATATTACAGAAGGATAAAAGAATATCTTGGAGATGTACTGTTTTTCCTCTAAGTTTGTTATCCCACTGTATAAGAAATGATGGACTTAGTCAAATGTAAATGCAAGGTATGAAGATAATTTCATGCCAACAGTAAGTATAAAAAAAAAAAAAAAAAAAAAAGTTGGAGGCAATATAATAGCTCATGGTTTACTAGTGTGTCAGGAAGCAAAAATGAAAAGCAAGAGGGAGTGGGGGAAGGACAGAGGAAAACAGGAATAGATGCAACAGAGCTAGGAACGAATACATAAATATAAGGAGAGTATTGAAAAGAAAATATGATAATGATATTGCCATCAAAGCAAAAAAGCAACCCAAATTACTAAATAATCATATACAAAATCTCCATGGGAACTTTTGTTAGCATATATTAGCAGTCCCAGTGGCGCTGTGGTAAAACGCACCCAGTGCTTCTCGAATGCTTTAACTGGGGTTTGTAACCTGGCCGGGGAGGATTGGCGCCCAGCCAATCCTTAATTGTAGCCTCTGTTCACCCAGCAGTGAATGGGTACCGGGTTGTTAAACAATTTGGCGAGTTGTATTCCGGGGAAAAATTTGGATTACTTGCTTATGGGGGTTCTGGGAGTTGTTCTATTCCTCACTATTAAGGATCTGCCTGAAATGCTATGCGTGCTAGTGGCTTTACAAGAATGTAAGAACTCTTGTATATATAAATAAAATAAAATATATAAAAAGAAGGAAAAATGACAGTGAACGACCAAGTGACAAGACTACAGAAAACGGGAGGTGACGAGGAAATCTGTGAGGTACTGAATGCCAGTTTCCATGGAATGTTCATAACCAAGGCTAAGCAGCTCCCATTGTTAAGAGTTGATGACCCTATATGAAAGACTGTCAAATATAAAGGTGACAGCAGAGGAGGTAATGAAACAACATTGGATGCAACTAAAGCAGTTGGACCAGACAATGTATCACGGTGGATACTAAAACAGGCAGCGCAGGCCCTCGGCGTGCCTTTAGCTAGGATCTTTAATTAATCACCTATGTAGGGAGAGTTGTCCAGTTGCTGGGAGAAGGCAAATGTGATACCAATTTTCAGGAAAGGAGGTAGAGAAGATGCACCTAACTACAGACCAGTAACACTGACAAGCATTCCCTGCAAAGACCTTGAAAATAACCAGGTTAAGACTAGTTACATACCTAAGAGAATTAGGTATGTAAACACACCAACATGGGTTCAGGGAAGGGAAATCATGCCTAACAAACATTATGAATTCCATGATAAAGTAACAAGAATAAGGCAGAACAGGGAAGGATGGGCAGATTGCACATTTCTGGACTGCCAAAAAACCTTTGGTACAATACCATACAGGAGATAACTATACAAACTTGAGAGGCAGGCAGGAGTAAGCAGAAATGCCCTAACATGAATAAGGAATTACCTAACAGGCAGGAGCCAGTGTAACAGTCAGGGGGCAAGATGTCAGACTGGCAAACAATGACGCTTGGAGTACCTCAAGGATCGATGTTGGGACCAATTGAACAAATCCACAAGGCCGTGGTTCATTTGATGCATCACGTTATTGTGATTTCTGTGTGTACTGGGACCAATTCTATTTCTATTCTAATATACGTAAATACAGGTCCACAGGAGTTGTCTCATATGTCAATGTTTGTTGATGACACGAAAATTAATGAACCGAGTTGTGATGCATGAGGATTGTAGGATCCTCCAAGAGGATTTTAATAAATTGAAGAGATGGTTGAAGAAATGGCTACTGTAGTTCAACATAAGCAAGTGTAAAGTGATGGAAATGTGAACAGGTGACTGTAGACCAAAGGAACAGTACACAACGAAGGGAAATGCCTACCTGTGACGACTCTAGGAAGAGCCCTAGGAGTGGATGTAACACCAAATCTAAATCCAGATGCACGCATAAAATAGGATAACATCAGCAGCGCATACTCTACACTAGCAAAAAGTCAGAACATCATTCAGGAACCTAAGTAAGGGGGCATTTAGAGCACTTTACACTGTCTATGTGAGACCAGTCTTGCAGTATGCCATCACATCATGGAGAAACCTGAAGCCCCCACCTGAAGAAACATGTAAGGAAACTGGAAAAAGTTTCCTTGTGTGTTTCTATACAAGATTTCTGACAAAGTTCACATATAGCATTTAATTTTGAATTAATATCTATGTAAAATATTTATCTCTACCATAGTACAAGAACTTGAACAAAATTTATTGTGTGTGTGAGAGAAAAGGAGGGGGAAGGAAGACAGACAATAAAACAGACAAGAATGAGGACATGGGTAACTGTTCCATGTAAACTGAATATGTTAACTTCATAACATGGCAAGTGTAAAAATGAACACAGGGATATCTGGCATGACACTTATGGCAATGAGAAACAATGATTGTACTGTTCTAGATGTAAACTGGAAACACCACTCACATGACATACACAGTACAATGTGAAATACACATTTAGGAGGAGAGTTCTACATGTATAATAATTGTACAAAATGCACATAAATAATTAAAATATACTTCTGTATGATACTTAAGATATAATTATTCTGTCACTAGGATTTCCTTTACTTATTACATATATGCATTGAGCAAAACAAGAAAATACATATGGGTCTGGTAAGATGCTCCAGAATGTTGTGATTACTATACCGAGAACCTTTTCTTACATATTATTCTTTACCAATAATCATTTACAAATTGATAAAATTTTACAACGTAACAATTAGAAAAAAATGAGTAATTAAATTTAAGAATTGGAAACGTAAAATGTGATTACCTAAGTTACCAGAACCAAGCATATTTTAGTGTTTAGTCTCATTTGTGGACCAATGAGGAACATTTATCAGTCATGTTCAGCCTTTCTGTGTTTTTTGAGAGACGAACTCTTCCAGAACTGTGAACCACAATCTGGACATTCTCTAGGTTTTCTGTCCATGTGGCATTTTTTGTGAGCCCGTAAGTATGACCGAACTCGGAATGCTGCACCACACTTTTCGCATTTGAAAGGCTTTTCACCTGTATGTTTTCTCTCATGTACAATAAGAGCCTGTTTCTGTGTAAATGTATCATCACAATATTCACACTTTAATAGGCTTTTACCGACGTGCACTTTTTGATGGCTATCAAATTGGAATTTATAAGTGAAATTTTTTTCACAATGTTGGCACTGAAATGGCCTTTCCCCAATGTGAATACGTTGATGGACAATTAACTGATTGTTACTCTGAAACTTCTTATCACAAAACTGACACTGAACACTCTTCAGACAAAAGTGACGCTGTATATGGCTTCTGAGCAATGTTTTACTTCTAAATGTAGCCTTGCACACTGTACAGGGGTATGATTTTCCTACCACAATTGTGTGTGTTAATTTATGAATCATCAAGGCGTTCTTATTCATAAATTGCATATGGCAAACTTCACATTTACTTGGCATATTGTTCATTTGATCCTTCATTAAATCCTCTGTGTCCTTCTCTTTTATTGATACTCTTTCATTTTCTGTACAACTATAAAGTTTGTCTTTGCCTTTTTCACCATAAACTGGAACTACCAGATTATTATGATTATCATGTTTGTTTTTAACATAGTTTCTTCTTATTTTCTTTTCTGGGTTGAAAATTTTAACAAATGGTCCATCTTTACAAGTACGTTTGTAAACATCAACATCACGATAACGAAAAAGTTCAGATATGAAAGGAATCTGATACAATATCGGCATCGCTGGATTTTGAATCATTTTCTTATCACCCTTTTCTTGTCCATTTTTATAACTTGGGTGGGTGCCATTCGTCTCCAAGTGACAGTCAGGCTCCAAAATCATGTCACATTCAACACTGAGAAATTCCACAGCATCAGGCATTTCTTCTTTATATGTTTGTGTATCACTGTCAGGAATTGTCTGTGGCTCACTCTCCTCAGGGCCTTCACTCATTTCATCATCTTCCTTGGCCACATCACTTGATTCCTCCTCGATGACTTCGACTTCAGAATCGCTGTCCTCAGAGGACTGGTCTTCCGTCTCATGGTGTAAATCTGTTGCATTAGCCTCTAGAGAGCTGTGTGTTTCACTGTGTAGCCCATAACTTTTAATGTGATAGTTCATTGTGATAGAAGGTTTGCTTGTTGTTCTGCTAACTAATATCCCAAGTAGTACCACCAACACCAACCTACACAAACAAGAAAAAAGACTATAATTAAATTTAAAACTGTTATCATGCAACACTAGTATAATATACAGTATATACTAGAATCAGGCATTTAGAAAGAAACTCAACCCATTTCAGCTATAAATTATAGCTATACCAAATATCTTTTTTTGCCATCCTAATGTAGTTTGATAGCCTAGTATAAACAACCAAGTGTGTGAGTGTACAAGTCAACTCCCTCACTTGCAACACAAAACAATTTTGTTATAAAAAATCTTTTATTCCCCTTACTTTAATGCATATTGGTGGTGCATATGCTGCATCCTTGCAAATATTCTCAATTATGGTGAAGCTGAACAAAGCTAAACACCAAGTTGAATTTCTTAGCTTCCTGAATACTCCCTCTGTGATATTTGTGTTTCTTTTAGGTTCATTAAAAACATTCATTCTTCTCTCAAGACTTAACAGTCTATGCTTTCATCTGATTTATTATCTGAAAAAAATCTTTTAATTGCCTTTATACAATAATTTTCTAATATAATTAAGAAAAATGCTACTACAATTCTGTCTAGCCAAAAAATGGCCTAACACTGAACTGTATCCAGTCAAGTATTAAAATGAAACATAAATGTACACCAGCCTCATTCAAGCAATTTTCTTGCAGGTGGCATGTGCAGTTTGCAAAATATCACTTGCATACAACTAGCCACTCTATAAACACAACACAACAGGCAAAATACCCTGAGAATAGAGGTACAGTATCTGTAAAAGGTCTAATACAGTAATACCATTATATTTCTTAGTGCTAGTACAGTACTTCTAGATATAAATCCCTATATCACACTGATTTTTTTGTTTTATGTTTTTTACTAAACATGAATAACAGATCTGTTTGTACTCATATTTGACAATTTTACAATTATTCAGCTGATATCTGATAAATCTATTATACTTTCCCAGGCTCAAAACTGTATTTGTCAGGATCAATCTGCATTTGCCAATATTTCATTCATTGTTAAAGTCTATCTTAATCATTCTGTAATGATCCTTGATAAAGTATTTCTCACTATTTCAGTGTTGTTAGAAAACTTGTTAATGTTGTTGTTCCATCCTGTATCTAGGCCATTAACATATGATAAGCAACAGATCTCAAGACAGTTACCATCAGCCCATTGTATCTGATCAAACAGGTTGTAATTCATGTCAGGCTGCAAGCAGCCATGTACAACAGCCTGGTTGACCAGTGCAGCAACGAGGAGGCTTGGTCGAGAACCGGGCTGCGGGGATGTTGAGTCCCGAAATCATCGCAAGGTAACCTCAAGGTAACCAGCCCCACAGACATTAAAGATTGCAACCCAGCCTCAGGACAAACTAGGCAAAACTGTGGCCATTCCAAAAAAAACTCATTTTACCAAATATAACAAGGTACAGCTGGCAGTTAATAAATGTGAATCATGTAAAATGCATTTGATCTACTTGTAGAATCTACTTGACAAATGGAATTTAATGTGAATAAATGCTATGTTATAGAAAGCTGCCGGAGAAATATAAGAAAATTCACTTTTATAAACAGAGTGGTGGACGGCTGGAACAAGTTAGGTGAGAGGGTGGTGGAGGCCAAAACCATCAGTAACTTCAAAGCGTTATATGACAAAGAGTGCTGGGAAGACGGGACACCACGAGCGTAGCTCTCATTCTGTAACTACACTCAGGTAATTACAACAAGTCACAGTGTTCAGGACAGGAACAATGCTTTGTGCCACCTCTACCAGATGGCAGCAGATGCTGGGCTGCACTTTTCAAGGCCGTGATACTACTTTTTAATGTAAAAGTACTGTATAAGGTATGCTGTATAGACCTAGATAAGTATTTTCAATGAAGGTCGACTAAAAGCCATAAATCACAGTGAATGAGAATTTTGTTGTTGATGAATTCCATAGCCAGAATGTTGGAAGAGGTCTGATAGGCTAGTTGGATGCAGAACATTTCGTACTCAAGATATTGTAGTTTGCCAGCTGATTATTTGCTATATTAAAACATAACAGCACAACCTAACAATATATATATACATTTTAATTATTAGAAAATGAGCTATGTGTGAAAACACCTGTACACAATTTGACCATACCCTGGCTAGGCTAGATTGTCACATTAAGCTGGGTTGACTCTAAAACTGTGTGCCTTGTAGCATAGGGCATGACCATCATCCACCAGTTGTCAATGACAGTGACTGATGCATAGCCTAGATAATGAACAGCATCCACCAGGTGTTGTTGACACTGGAGCCAGCATCAACCAGGTGTTGTTGACACTGGAGCCAGCATCAACCAGTGTTGTTGACACTGGAGCCAGCATCAACCAGGTGTTGACACTGGGTCCAGCATCAACCAGGTGTTGACACTGGGTCCAGCATCAACCAGGTGTTGACACTGGGTCCAGCATCAACCAGGTGTTGACACTGGGTCCAGCATCAACCAGGTGTTGACACTGGGTCCAGTATCAACCAGGTGTTGACACTGGGTCCAGCATCAACCAGGTGTTGACACTGGGTCCAGCATCAACCAGGTGTTGACACTGGGTCCAGCATCAACCAGGTGTTGACACTGGGTCCAGCATCAACCAGGTGTTGACACTGGGTCCAGCATCAACCAGGTGTTGACACTGGGTCCAGCATCCACCAGGTGTTGTTGACACCGGGTCCAGCATCCACCAGGTGTTGTTGACACTGGGGCCAGCATCCACCAGGTGTTGACACTGGGTCCAACATCCACCAGGTGTTGACACTGGGTCCAGCATCCACCAGGTGTTGATACTGGGTCCAGCATCCACCAGGTGTTGATACTGGGGCCAGCATCCACCAGGTGTTGACACTGGGGCCAGCATCCACCAGGTGTTGACACCGGGTCCAGCATCAACCAGGTGTTGACACCGGGTCCAGCATCCACCAGGTGTCATTGGCAGCAGCTGTCACGGGGGTCTAGGAAGTGACTAACTTTTCCAAACTAAAAATCCATGTATTTCCTTGACCTTGAATGGCCGTTACCACTAAGACTAACCACAGCTCTGTAATCAAGACGTGTCCTTCAGCCACACCTCACTTCCCCTCATGTATCACTTCAAACTGATATTAATACTAAACTAAGCTGAGAAATAAGTGTCTCGACTCACTAAATATTAGTAATTATCAAGCTGGCACCGACGCCATCCCACCCTTGTTTACAGGCGTTCTTATATCCAGGTCAAGTTAAAAATATTGTGTTATTTTTTATTCAACACAAATGATGTTAATTACATAGCAATATAAATATTTCACAAGCCATATTTGTTAATAATATAATTAAGAACTTTTCGTAAGTATAATATAGACTTATTCTAGTAAAGCGTGAAGTAAACACTGGTTATGTGATGAGGATATATAAACAAATACATGTTATTGTTGCAGGAGAGGAAATTTTTGCTTCAAGTTATTAAATATTTTATTAATGTGGTTTTTATAAACATATAAGTTCAGGTGTAATAAAATTCTTTACGGTGCCTATCTTTTTTGGATTTGGTTAATTTATTTAAAGATATAAATGCATTAGATGGCCTCACAGGTATTGTAAATTAGAATAATTTAAGCATAAAAATTACATTTTTTTTTTACTTATATATTGTACTGCCATCTATCCCATCGACTTAGACTAGATGATACTTCAACGGCCTCGCTTCTTGCATGGTTGGTGTTCGATTCTCGGCCGATGGTCTAAATAATTAAGTGGTTGGCTAGCCTTAGTTAATTTGGTCTTTATTGATGAGGACAGGGCTGTATTTGTAATAGAGGCCACAAGTGTAGTTTGAACCCGGGAGGAAAGCGAGGCTCTGTTCTGTGGGGCTTGAACACTTATAGGTGTGGGACGTGTACTGATGATGTTGTTATTAATTTAGGGGCGACGACGATCGACGGGATGGGTATGGGGTGCATAATTAAGAAAGGAAATGAATTGAATTGGATGCGCCCCGGAGTACCCATATAGGGTAAGCAAATCCTAATGACGAAACGAAGACGCATAATCACTAGACACTAAAATGCCTCGCGTCAAAGAAACGTACAGAAAGGCAGATGATAGGGGAGCCCCAGGAGTCCCTCAGGGTGACAGGCACCAGCCCCGCCCCACACAGAGAACACCGGGTAGCAAACCCAAAAACTCGGCCCTCAGCTAAAATGCAAAAAGTCATCCGGTGTCCTCCAGAGCAGAAGCCAGCCGCCCACCACGACTGAGGGCACCGTCACCCCTGCCAGGAGAACCAGCCAGAAAACGTTCAAAATCTATCATCAATCCTGCTGTTTACCCGATGCGATTTTTTTAATTTCCATAAAAAACAAATAAAAGTCATCAGGTTCACAACATACAAGTCAAATTCTGACGTATTAAAGTTTACACAAGTGGGTATATGACTTACAGTCCACTTAACCATGTTCAAACCCATAATTCCAAACGTGTTTACATTTATATTACTGCTGTATGTTTATATATATATATATAATTATATAAGTATGTATGGTGCATGTGAGATGTGACATCACTATTGTTATGACTGTAATCCCTAGGCAAGGTTCGGATTCTGAGTCGAGAGCTTCGGCCAGCAGCAAAGACGCACTCATAATCTTCAACGCACTGTACATTCAAAAATACAAACGAAGCTGACTATATATACTGCAGTGGCGTGCACAGCAAGGCTCGGGTCAAGCTAGGCCGTGTGTGGCGAGGAGAATATGTATGGAGGGACGGCGTCCGAAGCAGTGTTCGAGCAAGGCGGGAAGACCATCATCAGCTGAGAGCGGCGTTGGAGGCTCTCGCCAGCAGCAGGGCGGCGGCTCCTCTTTATTTACGTTATTTACCTGTTATATGTGGCTTGTGCATGGTTATGTGACGTGTGACATTTCAAGTGTAACTCCCAGATAAGATAAAGAAGTAAGTACACACAGCCAGTCACTGTGAGTGGATGTTGTTGACAACAGTTGAGGTGTTGTCACTAGGGTGTTCTCCGAGGATTTAAAGTGTTACAATTGTTCCGAATACTTTTCTTAATCGTTTCTTGCCTAACAAGATTCTTAAACGTGCATAGTGGCTATCAGCGAAGAGTTTATTGTTAATTTTTATTATGCTCCTCGTACCCATTCTGTGGGGCGGTAGTGGAATAGATTAAAGGCACATAATGGGCTCAGGGAATGAACCCCCAAATTCCTTTAACTAAGCAAACAAAGCTTTTGATAAACTAGTTACAAAGTTATTATATTAGCAAAAGGTTCGAGGATAAGAGTAAGTAGTCTGTAGGCAAAGCAATTTGCTTATGTGGTGAGCTAGTTTCATAATTTGGTTTAACATGAAATTTGGTTTGTTTATTTACCTTCCCCTTCCGTCGAGTGGGCAGCGGTGTGGTAAGGTTACATTCACCCTTATTTACTACTTATCAAATCAAATCAAATCAAATGTTTATTTAGGTAAGGTACATACATACAAGAGATTTTACAAAGAGTGATGGATTTATAGATAGGGCTAGTACATATAATGCCTAAAGCCACTATTACGCAAAGCGTTTCGGGTATGAAAAACTTAAATGACTAAAGCTTAATACTAAAAGACTAAAGCTGTTAACCTACAGTTAGCAAGCGATATTTAGAACAGAATTTCTGGTAGTTGATAATTTTAACTGAAATATTTACACATTTCTTAAACATTCATTATAGAGCTGTCTCTAAATCCATGAATCTTTTTTCAGACTATCATATAGTGACGTAGTGAAAAGGGCGCAGTACCCTAGGATCGGAAATTCTGCTTCAAGTTCAAGTTTCTCCTGCTTCTCTTGAAGATATCTGGAGAGTAGAGGGTTTCAGCCTGGTGTGACCTCACTGTAGACGAAGTACCCTAGCCGTCTCGCCCTTCAAGGTAAGCAATACCTTGAAACTCAAGTGTCACACCTGAGCTGCTTATATATGTGGTTTAAAATGTGAATATTAATGAGGTGTTATATATGTGGTGTTTGAGGATTGAAATGTATAAAGGCCAGTGAGTAGTTCGCTCTCGTTCATTACAGGTAAGTTACCAATGACCTCGCTGGACAGAAATCAATTCCAGGTACGTTTCGATTTCCTTGTTCCCATAGGATTTTTTTTTCTCATTTATATAAGTAGTTACAAGGCTGCGTTCACACACAATTATTCTAGAAATACCAAAGCTATAGGGCCGTCAAATAATTTTTTCTTGGCTTTGGAGGCAATACTTTGTCATAATTATTATAGAGGTCTCGAGGTCATGTAGCAGGGTTTTGCGAGTATAAGAACCATCCACTTCAGCCATTGACACAGTAGGATAACTCCGCCTACTATTATGAAGCCCTATTGTGAAGGTTCTTGTTATCCAGCCTGTCATTTTTCTTGCAGTGGTGACGGCTACTTTATTGTGTTCTTTAAAGGTAAGGTCTCATGCCTTGATTACACCCATATCCTTTACATTGCGTATACATTATATGGTATGTTTTGACTGCGTTTTATACGTGGTTTCCGTTTTTATATTTTTTTCCATAGCGCAGGAGCTTGAATTAGTTCGTTAAATATCGTATTATTTTGTGTGGCCTATTGAAAGACCTGATTTGCATCAGTTTGGAGGTTTGCTGTGTCCTCTATGTTGCCTACTCTCATAGTTTACTCTCATAAAAATCGTAGTGTTAACAAAGGATGATACAGTACTATAGTTTGTGTCCTTGTCTAAGTCCTTTATGAGAATGCGAAAGAGTACTGGAATAATCACCGTATCCTGGGGGGACTGAACTCTTAATGGATTTTACTGTATTGACTATTACACCTAGCCTAGCGAGGCGTATCACGGAATCCGCCTCGCTTCAATACAGGAATAGGCTTCACTCTGTATTCTGATTTAGTTAGCGAGAACAATTCTATCCACTAGGATACAATAGGCTTCACTCTGTATTCTGATTTAGTTAGCGAGAACAATTCTATCCACTAAGATACAATAGGCTTCACTCTGTATTCTGATTTAGTTAGCGAGAACAATTCCATCCATTAAGATACAATAGGCTTCACTCTGTATTCTGATTTAGTTAGCGAGAACAATTCCATCCATTAAGATACAATAGGCTTCACTCTGTATTCTGATTTAGTTAGCGAGAACAATTCCATCCACTAGGATACAATAAAATTCTTAACAAATTAAATCGACAAACATTTATATTACGTAAAGCTCTGAAACCTAGAGTGAATTTAATATTGGATGTTGTATTGGAAATATGGTATTAGCATGTGCTGGGAGAGAGAGAACTGGCGGTAGCAACTCTTCCACAAATAAAGCCAAACAAACAAAATGAGCTTTATGGTTGAACAACTTGAGACCAATTAAACTTTTTATTTACACTTGGGAGCAACAGTGTGCTATCCCTCACAACTCTGAGCTACAGTTAATCAATTTTTTTTCCTACCCAACAGCGAAGCACATTTTCCCCTTCTTTGTCTTGTGATATGAGTTGATGACTGTGGTTTGGGGGAGAGGGGGGGGGGGTGTTGTGGCCCCTTGGCCTGGTTGTGGGTTGTTTTATGGCCGCGTTGGCCTGGTTGTGGGTGGTTTTATGGCCCCGTTGGCCTGGTTGTGGGTGGTTTTATGGCCCCGTTGGCCTGGTTGTGGGTGGTTTTATGGCCCCGTTGGCCTGGCTGTGGGTGGTTTTATGGCCGCGTTGGCCTGGTTGTGGGTGGTTTTATGGCCCCGTTGGCCTGGTTGTGGGTGGTTTTATGGCCCCGTTGGCCTGGTTGTGGGTGGTTTTATGGCCCCGTTGGCCTGGTTGTGGGTGGTTTTATGGCCCCGTTGGCCTGGTTGTGGGTGGTTTTATGGCCCCGTTGGCCTGGTTGTGGGTGGTTTTATGGCCCCGTTGGCCTGGTTGTGGGTGGTTTTATGGCCACGTTGGCCTGGTTGTGGGTGGTTTTATGGCCCCGTTGGCCTGGTTGTGGGTGGTTTTATGGCCGCGTTGGCCTGGTTGTGGGTGGTTTTATGGCCGCGTTGGCCTGGTTGTGGGTGGTTTTATGGCCGCGTTGGCCTGGTTGTGGGTAGTTTTATGGCCCCGTTGGTCTGGTTGTTGGAGGTTTTATGGCCGCGTTGGCCTGGTTGTGGGTGGTTTAGGAGTCGGCAAGCTGGAAATCTTTCCTAACGATACCTGGTGTACATATAATAATAATTTATTCACAAGAAGGTACAATGGGTTGGTGAGATACATGAGAGTGGTATTTGTACATTCTTGCAAAGTCACTAACAAGCATAGCGTCTCGGACAGGTCCTTAATCTAACATATCAGCTAAGATGAATGGGGTACATTGTAACAAGGTTTTATATCAACTACAGTATAAATTGACAGTGATTACACTGGTAAAGATTCATGTCTTAAGTACTAATATTGGGGGAGTGGGTAGTACAAGATACAGTGTGAGTTTGAAGCACATGGTAGGAAACTATGAGGATAAAATCAGATACTTTTTAGTTTTATTTTTGAACAGGGAATTGGTTGGACAATTTATTAATTCGTCAGGGAGTGAGTTCCAAAGACTGGGCCCTTTTATTTACATGGAGTGTTTGCACTGGGGATAACAAACATATTTATTTCTGGTGTGGTGCTCATGGGTTCTATTACATCTATCAAGGAAAAGTTTCAGATCAAGATTAGCATTTAGGAACAAAGTTTTGTACATGTCAATAGCACATGAGAATGTTTGGAGTATATGTTTTAGCATGTTAAGGGACTTAAACAGAGGGGCTGTGAGTTGTCTGAAGACAGAATTTGTTATAGTTCTGATAACGTATTTTTATTGAGTGATGATAGGATTGAGATAATTTGCAGTGATTGAACCCCATGTACACATACCGTATGTAAGATAGGGGTAGCTTAGCGCGTAGTATAATGGGAGGAGAGCAGAGTGGGGAACATAATATATGATTTTAGAAAGTATACCGTCCGTTTTTGAGACTTTCTTCGGCTGTGTGTTGTATGTGGTGCTGAAGTTCTGTCTCTTGTCTATGTATTGACCAAGGAACTTTTCCCTATTTTTATTGCTAATGTTAACATTGTCTATCTGAAGTTGAATTTGATTTGATAATTTACTAATAAGTACAATGTAATAAGTCTATGTTTACTGTGAGTTTGTTGGTTGACATCCATGAGTGGACTTTTTAAATTCATTATTAGCAATATTATTTAGTGTGTGGGGATTGGGGACAGAATAGATAAAGGTAGTATCGTCAGCAAATAATATTGGTTTAACATTTAAGAATGTTAGAAACATTGACAAATCATTAATGTATATAAGAATTAGAAGAGGTTCTAAGATGCTGCCCTGTGGCACTCCTACTGTTAATGGTAGAGTGGGGGAGGCTATGCTATTGATGGCTACATATTGGTGTCTGTCACTGAGATAACGAATATAGTTCAGAGCAAGGCCTCAGATATCATAGTGGTGAAGTTTTAAGAGGTAGTTATGGTTTACAGTATCAAAGGCCTTTCTCAGGTCAATGAAGAGGCCAATTGGGAACTCATTTTTGTCAATGGCTGTGTAGATTATATTAAGCAGACTAATTATGGCAGAAAGAAACTGAAGAATCATTGGTACTCTTTTTGGAACGCATGCCAAACTGGCAGGGATTTAATATATTGAGTTATTCAAAGGAATAGAGCTCTCTGTAAATAATTTTTTTTCAAATAATTTTGAAAATATAGGTAGATTTGATATTCTGTAATTATTTATGTCACCTTGTCTCGCCTCCTTTATGAACTGGCGTCACTCTTGCTTTTTAATATCAGGAAAAGTATGACACTAGAAATTTGTTGAAAATAACAGAGCCATGGGTAATGCAAGAACAGAGGCAGCACCCATTTATATCATAGATGGTATTTCATTAATGTTCCCAGCGTTGGTTTTAAGCGATTGAATTATGGATAAAATGTCTGTCGGACTGACTGGTAAAAGGAGTAGGAAGAGTTAGAACAGCTGCCGATGAGATATGTAGGAACATGTGTCTGAGTCTCTGGGATTTTTCTGGCAAGGTTAACACCAATTGATGAAAAGAAGCTATTGAATTCGGTTGCAATTTCTGAGTCTGTTGCAAGTGTGTAACCATCTTAGCAGAGTCTTAGCCGTTTGTTATGGGATTGTTGTTTAAATCCTAGGATGTTAAAAATGGATTTCCATGTACTTTTCATATTTCCTTTAGCTTCTTTAAATTTATTCTCATAAAAGGAAACTTTGGCTCTTAGTATTGACATTCGTATATAACTCGCACAGGAGAAGAGCCTCACTGAGAGTGTAGACATATCAGACATCAAAGCTTAGTTTTTCTTCTGCGTGTCTCGGTTTTCATTCTTCTTTCGGATACTTCTTTAACATACGTGTTCCAAGACATTTATACGTGCCTAGGATACTTCTTCGTGTCCACGGTTACTTCTCCGTGTCCCAAGATACTTCTCCGTGTCCCAAGATACTTCTCCGTGTCCCAAGATACTTCTCCGTGTCCCAAGATACTTCTCCGTGTCCCAAGATATTTCTCCGTGTTCCAAGATATTTCTCCGTGTCCCAAGATACTTCTCCGTGTCCCAAGATACTTCTCCGTGTCCCAAGATACTTCTCCGTGTCCCAAGATACTTCTCCGTGTCCCAAGATATTTCTCCGTGTCCCAAGATACTTCTACGCGTTGCGCGATACTTAAGTCATTGTGTCGGGGGACATGAAGCCATGTTATACATATGGTACATGTTAGGGGCGGGAGGGAGGGCCTCAGTATAAGTCAATCCCTAGGGTCGAATTACTGACCCTCCCCCCCCCCCCCCACCCACGATGCAGCCCCACAACAAGCTAACTCCTGGGTACATATTTACTGCTAGGTGGATAGGATGGATATTACGATATCAACACTTTATATGGCGTGAGGTGTGGTGATATCGACGCCATCTATGGACCTGCACGCCAACTCCAAGGTATTATGTAAGACAAAGACAATGCCATCTGTTGGCGGAGGTGTGGCATCTGTGACAGGCTCCTGTTCCATACCTCAGGAGGTGAGGTCGATGATGATGTCCTCTGGTGAGTGAAGTAACGATATCAACGCCATCTAGATTGTGCATTCGATTACATTTTCAAGTTCCCCGGTAAAAGGGTGCCATCCAATGTTCTCCTTGTATACTTTCAGTCTGGCTAATGACTTTCATGTCCACAGAGGTAACGTGGAGTGTCTATTGCACTGTGGAAGTTCACCTCGGGCAGTCCCGAACTCCTGACTTGTTCCTGTGAGAGGACAAGTGGCCGCCGTCGGTAGTAGCAGTGTTGTGTGGACCGACGTACCCGGGATTAGACCAAGAGGAGTTACAAGACGACAGTAGCGGCCGTCTGCTGAGAAGTGCTGCTTGTGTGTTGCTAAGGACTTCTGCCAGGGTGTTTAAGGACCACCAGGGTGTTTAGATTAAGGACCTGCCCAAAACGTGATGCATGCTAGTTATTGTTAGTTAAATGTTAGTCGCACACCCTCCGTCACTATGTGATGGAGTGCGAAACGATACGTGAATTCAGAGACAATTCTATAACATGTTCCAGAGATGTGTAAATATTTCATTAAATTGATCTGCTACAAGAAATTATAGCCAAATATCCCCAGTTTGCTAACTGTAGGTAGTAACTAAGTGATTGTAACCTATCCACTTAGGTGTAACCTATCGATGGGGGGGGGGGGAGTGTGCAGGACAAACATAGCAATTGTAACACTAGATGTCCACATTGTAACACTAGATGTCCACATATGTCAGTTGCTTAATTTAGAAACTGTACTTGTGGTCGATCTCGAACTCATTGATGTTGTGACGATATATATATTGAATTTTGTAACTAAACAAGATTGTAACGTGTTTAGCTAAATGAATTATGGGGTTCAGTCCCTGAGCCCATTATGTGCCTCTGTGACCCTTTCCACTATCACCCACAAGATGGGTATGGGGTGCATAATAAATGAACTAAACTGTTAGCGCGTGTTGCTGAAGCCTCTGCCAGTGTGCTTCTGGAGAGCAGATGTTGGGTACTGAGACATCGTGACGATACGGTGTGTGGACTGGCCCATGTTGGAGGTGAACCCGCCGGTGATTACCATTGAGAGTGAACGACGTGTACTTGAAGATTGTAGACTCACCGGGTTTTGAAGAACACTATAGATGTATTAAGTGTCCTGTGTGAAAGCGACACTGTGTACATAAATGTAGTTATACTTCAATAGGTAATATATTGGTGAAGGTGTAATTGCGTCTTATTTACCCATTTATTTCTTGCACAATCACTTGCTACCGCCAATTCTTGAGAACTTATCATTGACTTGGGGTGAGAAGAAGTGGCCCTAAGGCATATTACTCAGAAAGAACCCGGTTACTGGCTCAAGCAGGCCGTAACAATGCATGAGGTGAAAAGAGACGTGCCCAACCATTTCTGTGCCTCCAAGGATTCGAACCCGAAATTCTCGATTGTGAGTGGAGAACGAACCCGACTGTACCACCGGGACCTGAGACACTTATGCAGGAGACAAACCCTTTCACTGATACTAGTGTCACGTATGATTTATGTATAAAAATAATACGAAGGGAGGGGGGTATGTAAATACACAGGCCCCTAAGTTGTGTGTATGTAGATACACACAACTCTCACTACGTTTGAGTAAAATTACCAGAAGAGCTTCAAAGATCAGTGTAATCTCAACGACCATACAGAGGTTCTCAGGAGTAAAATCCCCTTGGTTCTCAGGAGTAAAATCCCCTTGGTTCTCAGGAGTAAAATCCCCTTGGTTCTCAGGAGTAAAATCCCCTTGGTTCTCAGGAGTAAAATCCCCTTGGTTCTCAGGAGTAAAATCCCCTTGGTTCTCAGGAGTAAAATCCCCTTGGTTCTCAGGAGTAAAATCCCCTTGGTTCTCAGAATCCGAACATGTTTTGAACACAAACTGTTCTTAAAATGTAAAATAAAAATATATACAAAGATTTTTGCTTAGCGTAGTGAACCCTTTAAGGCAAATGTTGACCTTATACGTGAGGTACAGATTACCACAAACCTCTGGACGGGTAATATACTCGACACTTCACACTGGAGAGAAGCCATACTCGACAGTTCACACTGGAGAGAAGCCATACTCGACACCTCACACTGGAGAGAAGCCATACTCGACAGCTCACACTGGAGAGAAGCCATACTCGACACCTCACACTGGAGAGAAGCCATACTCGACAGTTCACACTGGAGAGAAGCCATACTCGCCAGCTCACACTGGAGAGAAGCCACCAGCTTGTGACCAACGTACTCAAATATTTCACTGCAGAAATAGTGGCGTTTCACATTTTATGACCTTGTAATATACCAAAATGCCAACCAAAGATTAAAGAGGTTAATTTGAACACAGATTCTCTCTCTCTCTCTCTCTCTCTCTCTCTCTCTCTCTCTCTCTCTCTCTCTCTCTCTCTCTCTCTCTCTCTCTCTCTCTCTCTCTCTCTCTCTCTCTCTCTCTCTCAGGCGTGATGGTGGAGATGTCAATACCATCAGCTGTGTAGTAATAGTTTAATTAGTAGTGATGGTTGTATTTGACACACTATTACCTTGTTTAGCTGTGGTGGCTGGGGTGATGGTGTAGGGGAAACATATCACTCCCCTAGCTGGCCTTGTTGACACATCTACACCATAACATCATCAAAAACACGCCAATAAATAGTTACTGTACTGCAGGTTATCTGTAAATGGTGAGTGTAAATTTTGTCAGTGCTCGGTCAGAGAGTGGAGAGGCAGGAAGCAGTTTTGGACCCGAATATTAATAGGTATCGGGTGAAGGCCAGAGGCACAGTTGTAGGTCATATGTGAACAATGCAATAATAATGACGTCTGGTTTGACTGGTAGCGTCGGCCATTGTCACCACTTATTTTATAACACACACACGTTGGGTATGGTATTGATGTGATGGTGCACAGGGGTGGAGACTGTGTCCAGTAGATCATGTGTGTGTGTGTGTGTGTGTGTGTGTGTGTGTGTGTGTGTGTGTGTATGACGAAAGTTAATACGTGGTGAAAAGTGTGACAGTGTCAGAGCACGGAGGAAGAATTGAAACAGGAATTTCCTAAAGTACTTTCGTATATTATTACATCTTCAGAAGGATTCCTTCTGAAGATGTATTAATATTGAAAGTACCTTAGAAAATTCCTGTTTTAATTCTTCCTCCGTGCTCTGACACTGTCATATATATATATATATATATATATATATATATATATATATATATATATATATATATATATATATATATATATGTGTGTGTGTGTGTGTGTGTAACTCGAAAGGAAACTGAAGCAAGAAATTAATTTAATGCTCTCGTGTTTATCAATACATCTTCAAAAATACAAACCATGAAATACAATACTTGAATATATAGGCAGGAAAAAGGTAACTTGTAAGGAGAAAAAACACTGATATTGTAATATTAGCTAAGATAAGCAGAGGAGGAAACTGCAGAAGACCTAATGACCAATACTTGTTTATTTCCAAAAGCAATATCCGTAGTGCGATAGATGTCTTTGTAATTTGTATTAAAACAAATCCAATAATGTTTCTATTGAAAATGATTTTACAGTTTGTTATTAAGGAAGACCTCTCCCATTAATTTGTTGAGAATTTTCTAACAAATGGATAGAACTTTTTGGCCACTTCTTACAGAATATTTATGCTGCGAAAATCGAAATGTTAAAACTTTGGAAGTTTGGTCAATGTATAATGCATTACAATCTTTACAGTATATTGTGTAAATGATAGTTATCACTACGAGGGCTGTTTCTAACTAGTTCTAACAGTATTAACATTAACAGTTAAAACAGTATTAACAACAGTTCAATCAGTATTAACAACAGTTCAAACAGTATTAACAACAGTTCTAACAGTATTAACAACAGTTCTAACAGTATTAACAACAGTATTAACAACAGTTCTAACAGTATTAACAACAGTTCTAACAGTATTAACAACAGTATTAACAACAGTTCTAACAGTATTAACAACAGTTCTAACAGTATTAACAACAGTATTAACAACAGTTCTAACAGTATTAACAACAGTTCTAACAGTATTAACAACAGTATTAACAACAGTTCTAACAGTATTAACAACAGTTCTAACAGTATTAACAACAGTATTAACAACAGTTCAAACAGTATTAACAACAACTGCTGCAATAGTTAGTAATGACAACGTCTGATCACAGACATAATAACATAGGATAAAACACCCACACATGTATTCATATCCTTACATACAATACATAAATACATGTATGGCTTTTTGATCCCGCTCACAATAGCGGTGTGAATGCTAACAATAGCAATATTAACAGCCCCAAGAGCGGCAACACGGCCCAGAGGTCGCGCGTTGCTTTTGTTTAAAACATTTTAATAGTGATAATTATGTTAATTGTGTTTACTGATTGACGAGAGACTGCCGACATGTTGGATAAGTCCTTCTCGCCCTCAGTTCAAAATAATATTTTTTTTTTCTAAAAAAATATTGGCTCAAACTTTAAATTGGCTCACCGCTGTGCTAATTACCAAACTGCCGACAACCACAGTTGCAAAAAAAAAACTGGAATAACGACGCAAACAATGAAAATAAAACTGACCAAACAAATGCAACAAGAACAAACACAATGACAGGACAAATACGTCAATTAATACAAGTTAAAATCGTTTGAGGAAACTGTGACAATTACCACCAGTGTTGCTGTGGCAACACTGGTGGTATTACCAGTGTTGTGGCAACACTGGACTGGTATTACCACCAATGTTGTGTTGACTTAGTAAGCTGGTCCCCGCTAACTTTGCTGTATACGAATTATGTTGTTTAATCCGCTACGGAGGTCCTCTGTAACTCTTCCTGTAGACCAGACCTCAACACACACACACACACACACACACACACACACACACACACACACACACACACACACACACACACACACACACACACAGGAAGAACAAAACAATCGATGAGAAACAAGAAGAGGTCACGGAAGTAATTATTTGTAGAGCATTATTATGAGGAGGGAAGGAGAAAGAACAGAATAACTGATGTGTGTGAGTGTGTGTGTGTGTGTGTGAGAGAGAGAGAGAGAGAGAGAGAGAGAGAGAGAGAGAGAGAGAGAGAGAGAGAGAGAGAGAGAGAGATACATTTCACTCTATATAATTCCAGCAATGTAATTACTGTCATATTTGCCTGCCAGCCAACGTCAGTTATTAAAACGTGGCTTATTTTGTGTAATGTGATGAAATATAGCTCTCTCTCTCTCTCTCTCTCTGTCAATAAAAACACACTGGAAATAGCCCATTCCTCGCTTCATATGGAAATTATACTCCGGATTTAATATAATTACAATTAAAATAAATTTCTGATGTTCATATTTTCATCTGTATATTAATAACACTTTCCACCAGTTTGAATGAACCAGAATTCCCGTATCGTAAACACGGAGTAACTGTTGCTCTTTGTAGTAAACAAAGATCAGCTGTTGCTTGTGGTGGTAAACACAGATCAGCTGTTGCTCGTGTTAGTAAATAAAGATCAGCTGTTGCTGTCATTAGCAGGCAAAATAAAACGTTTTACTGTTAGCATTTAAAGATTTAAACTTTAACACGGAACTTAATTGTATGGCATTAAAAGTCTGTTCACTTGCGGCATTTAAACATAATTTCTGCGGGCATTTAAATTGTTATCACACACACACACACACACACACACACACACACACACACACACACACACACACACACACACACACACACACACACACAGGGCCGGTGGCTGAGTGAACAGCACGCTGGACACGTAATTCTGTGGTCCGGGGTTCGATTCCCGGCGCCGGCGAGAAACAATGGGCAGAGTTTCTTTCACCTTGATGCCCCTGTTACCTAGCAGTAAATAGGTACCTGGGAGTTACACAGCTGTTACGGGCTGCCTTCTATGTGTGTGTGTGGGGGGGGGGGAAATTGTAGTTAGCAACAGTTGATTGACAATTGAGAGGCGGGCCGAAAGAGCAGAGCTCAAC